>NW_010179710.1:3620-62454 GCF_000695765.1 Mesitornis unicolor | reverse complement strand
ACTTCGGCAGGATCCCCCGGCGTGGTCCTCTACTCAGGAGCTCTTCGCCTCGGTAAATAGATGTAAACTGAAGACCTGAAGTGGCTTATTGGCACTTCCTTTTACTTGATTTAGAGCTGTATCCAACTGCTATTGTCAAGAGTGACCACACATGTAAATAAAAGCATTAAAAGTGATTTTGAGTGATTTCTTGCAGAGACACATAAGTTTTTGCACTGTTTGATATAGCTGCCTGGATGTGAAGACCCCAGCTGAAATGAAATCAGAAAAACTACAAATATACTGCTAGGTCAGCCTGGTTTTAAGTACGAATTGAAAAGGTCTTCATAATAACAAGCCTTTTTTTACTTTCCCTCCTTGAAGCAGCTGGACACTATTTTAGTTTTCTACACATTTTTATCCTATGCCTGTGTTCTCCTTCCCTGTGATGTTCATTTCCTGTAAGTCACCCTCTCCCATACTGTTCTCCACCTACCTACCTACCTACCTAATTCTATCAGGAGAGAGGTAGGTATCATTATCTATGCCCATCTTGAATAACTGACAGGCAGATTTAAGAAAATAATTAATATCTCAATTCAGGCTACATTTGAGTCCCTCTTCTAACAATTGTCACTTACTAAACTGTTGTTCCTATGAAAGTGTAACACTGAAACCTCTCGCCTTTTGGCAAATGTGGTCAGCAGTGGTGAGCTTGTTCTGAGGTTGTTGGAAGATACTAAAAAGAGGGATTATGACATAATCCTAAAAGTCTAATTTTCTTTGGAAAGCAGATTTAAATGAGTGTATTTTTTAACCTGTATGCTTAAGTGTGTTTATCTCTGTGTGTTATTGTTTACAGTGCACAGTAGAAGTTAGGGTGCTGAACCTGTAACAAATGTGTCTGACTATTTTCTGAGCACAGGCATTTTCGGTCTTAGAATAACTGACCAGAAGAAGAATAAATTTTGCATAAAATCCTTTATACATGCTCTAAGAGGTCTTTTAATGATGCTTCAAATAGTCAATGATTGCAGTCACATGAGGTTCAAACGTTCTAGCAGAGAGAACACTAGACAGAAATAACACAAATGGAACAGAGAGGTCTTTTTCCGATTAAGTTACCAAGTAAAATTTAGATGCTCCTAATGCTCAAATGAGTTTCTCATGATCTACCTGTGTGTTCTTACATTATTATAACAGTCTTACAAAAAAATGAGAAGAAATCTGTTAGCTCATAAAATTAATTTAATTATTGTTGTGTTACTTCCCAGCACCAAAATGTCTTATTAGAGGTGATAGCAAATTAAAGTAGAATACCAATTTCTTTTGGCAAGTGATATTGTTATCTTTTTTATGAATTGGAATGTCATTAGTACCATTACAGTTATTATTTTGGCTTCAAGATCACGCTTCATATGTCTAGAGCTTAACTATTATAATTAATGTTTCAGTAATTTCACAATGCATTTTTATTTGTGTAAAATAATGCATGAAAAGGGAAAAGAATGCAAGTAAGAAAGATGAGGCAGTTTTTAAAGTAGTTTCTTTGAATTAAACAGATTTGTCTTTAAAATTTTTTATTGAGTGATTTAAAAAAATGAAGGTAGAGCTGGACATTTTCATTGTTTGATTTTCATATTGTTTTTAATAAGATATAAAAGCAAAATTAAACTATTTGTAATGACCGTAATTTTTTCTTGAACAGTGGGTCATAGTTAGTTAAGAAACCCTTTCCAGTATGTTTAGACACAGATGATGAAGTAACACCAGAAAAATCACAGCTATGTTAAGAATTTTGTGCAAAGCAAATAGGATTCGTACTACAGTCTCCAGGCAATGCCTTTCCTATAAACGGATGCAGAAAGTAAACGTATGGCTGAAATACAGCTCCAGAAGAAAAGGTGTACTCTTCACTATTTTGTGGAATGAAGGAGACTAAATTCCACAGCCATTTTGTACTGCAAATGCAACGACAGAAAAGTACTTAAAACACCTGGAGTGCAAGTATGTCTAGAGTCTATAAACTATTGCATTTCCTCCTAAAAAGAGGCATACAAAACAATTTTCCCTGGTGTAGCTGTCTTCCTATGAAGTACTAAAACATTTACATGCCAATAGAATAAATCCATATGCTTATATATATATATATATGCATCTGTGTTTATGTGTAAGTATATATGTATGTGTATATATATACACACTTTTTTAGCATATTTTTTCCTTCTTAGAAATAAGCTTTCATCTACATCCAAATGGCTTAGAAATATGGTTTGTCTGCTGCAAGTAAAAATACGAACAGCTACAGCATAAAAGAGGAAATATTTACAGTATGAGGGAGCTAAAGCTGCATATTGAGAATACCAAGATACTTTGAGAAATGTACATTCTTAGCTATAGAATGGATGATGCACCATGCAGCGCTCACTGTGTTTTACTTCTGTACCCAAGTTTCCCTGTCCAAGATTAATGGAAAAACTCTCCTATTATGTATTAGAGGTTAATTTCTCCACTCAAGATCTACTGTTGACTGAACCAGTGTAACTAATAACTTCTAGGACTAGACAGCTATCTGCAAGCAAGTAAACCAAGAACAGTCTTGTATGACACTGCAGTGTTGATGGAAGCCATTATCGCACACTTGTATAAATTACAGAAGAGTCAGAAGGAAAAGTATATCAAATGCAGTCAAGTGACTTCAGAAATCTTGCTGAAAGAAAGTGTTCTGCTTTCTAAAAGCACTACAATGCTCAGTAGTAGTTACGAATTTGAAATATAAACTTGTGAAACACTAGAAATGCCACGTCAAAGTTCTGGCCAAAAAGCTGGCAAATAAGGCAGAAGCAGCAGAAATGGTTAATATAACAAAGTAACGGGCCTTCACTAACAGGAGGAGAATTCCTTAGAGAAAACTGTTAAGCTGGCCAAGAATGTATGTGATGTCAGGAGCTTGAAGTGAGCTGCTTCCAAAGTGTAAATGAAGAATTTTCTTTTTTCCTACTGAAAAACCAAAACCTGAGGAAAAACCTGACCATGACAGGTCAACTGTACAGGTGGGCCTGACACTGTCAACCTGAAATCCTTAAAGAATAATTTAGTATATTTCCATGTTTGCACGCAGAAATACAGTCAAGAGGTAGCGGTTAATGGATTTTACGGGGAAACAAAAATCATGTGAAAATAGTTGTACTTCAGGAGAATACTATAAAGCCCTACAAATACTGTTGGTATTTAACTGGTTTTTTTGAAGGTTAAAGCACCATCTCTAAATCTTGACACTCCTGTAAATGTTCATTTAATAATTACTGTGGGTTAGGTTCTTTCATGATGTACGATATCTCTCAGCTGTGACAGAATGACCTGAAGATAGTACAGTACTGTATTAGCTTATTTTGTACAACTGTCAGACAGTAACAGAGCAAGCCTGGTTCAGTTGAGACTGTCTGGATGATGGTATGCAGCTGTCTCAACCAGGGCAGATATTTATCTGATATTCTAAGATAAGTAGGCTCAAACAAACATATATAAAGTTTTATGGTTCTTTAAGCTAAATGTTTTTTCTAGTTTGTACTGCTTAAGAAATCGGTGAGATATTCTGTAATATCTCACTGATGGAGAAACAAATTTTGTATTGTCTCTATCATCAGTCACAGTCCTGTGGGGCTGGACACTTCTATCACATATCTTAACACTTGTCTCCCTTCCAAAATACTTCTGAATTTTAGGGCATTTAGGGCTTATGTAGACTGGATTGCTCATAAATGCAGTGTAGAAGATCACAATCTAAAATCCACTGGTTCTGCTCTACTAGAGGATGGCAATAAATCAAAAGTCTGATTGATATTCTTTTTGATTCAACTTCCCCTACTTCAAGTTCTGCTTCAGCTTCCTCTAGACACAGTACTGTTCCTGGGCAAAAGGCTTTTTGTTGTGGTTGCGTTTAGCTGTTGTCATTGCACTTGGTTCTTGTTTTAGGAATTGGAAATGGTATTTATATATGCCAGATGGTATACAAAAAGTTCTTGAGTCATGCTGGGATCATGAAAGATGGAATATTACATGCATATATAAAATTATCTTTGCATACATTGCTAATGAGGGTATTAAACAGGCATCTGGAGGAGTAGATATGACTTTTCTTATAGTGACTGTTCAAAGTGATCAGATGGCATGAAGAGCTGAAGATGAACCTTTTGCCCTCAACCTGAGGACTCTGTTCTGAATAAAATTAAATCCAACACTCTCTTCTAGTTAAACTGTACACTTTCCATTAATAAGTTAACACTGCAGGCATAGCCTCAATCTATAAAACATGACTGAGAAAATAGCAAAGAATAGAAAACAAACTGGCAGACAGTAGTCAGAGAATTCAGCCAAGCCGAAATAGACTGAGCAGTAATTTGCAATATTAGACAGCCTGTGACCTTTTAATATCTTTTGCTTGTCATGCCCTGAACACTCAAAATGAAATGCCATCATTTGTTATGGCATACAAAATACTATACAGAAATTGACTAGTTTTTGGTGTTTGTTTGGTTTTTTTTAATCTTTAAAATCAATGTGGAAATATCTTTCTAAGTTCAAAGTGCAACTTTCAGGTGTGCTATTCTGAGTTATTACTGCTAAATCACATGCCTATAAAAGCTGGAAAAAAGCAAAAGCTTATAACCTAATAAGATTTAGTTTTGATTATTTGAATTTTTGTTATAAAGCCTAAAGGCAGGGATGGAGTAATGTCTTGCTCTTTTTTGTTACTGTAGTAAAAATTAATAAAAACTAAAATTGAAATTTTAATGCCCAAGAAAGTAAATTGTGATACATTACACAAGAGTAAGTTTTGAGCAGTTTAATAGAATGGTTAAGGTGTACCTTTTTCATTTGTCAAAGCAGCTATAGGATCTTGTGACTGAAGACCAATTACTAGGCATATATTCATTTGATTTATGACTTTCATAAAATATGGTTTTGGTATATAAAAGAGAGAAACAGAGACAAGTATAAAGGCATCTTCTAAAAATGTCTACAGTTGGGTAGAACTATTTAGTAGATTTATAATAGGATATGACTATTATGTGTAAAGCTACTTGCTTAATTTAATTGGTAATAAGTAAAATGTGTCATAAATCAGTTTGTCATAGTCAAGATTTTTTTTCAAATATCCATCCTCTGCAGTAACTGTTTGGGAACACTCAGTTGGAAAATGAAAGACTAAACTAGCCAAATTGAGAGAGTATTACCTTTTTTTAATTAGTCTTCCCAATCGGTGTTAAGGCAAATTTTACAGAGCATTTCAAATTGCCTTTTGCCTTTGCCCAAATCCTTTCTGATACTAAAATAGCAATAGACTGCTATCACTTGATATTGCTGGTCCATTGCCTATCATGCATATATGAAGAAAGAAGAAAACATAATGAAAACTATCGTCTGAACAAAGTATTCACAACACAGACAAGGTTCCTACATCTTCCTATGAGAATATAAATTTGAAATATGTGTTGGACTCTTCATTTCAGGAACATTAGAGGAAATGCATGGAGTGGGTCACATTTTGACATAGAACTCTTAACCAAAGATAATTAAGCTTTTAGCTTCTGAGCTTGGTATGGTTGAGTGAAAATGGAGAAACATAAATTCACTTTTCAAGTTATATAAAATTCCATGAAATTTAAAGAACTAGAAATTAGAATCTGCTGTCAAGGACTGGAGCACTATTTAATTATATTCTTCCTTTTTGTCAAGCTTCCAATTCAGTATTCAGGCAACTGCAAAATGTCTGTTCTTCAAAAACAACGTACCTAGGAGTTCCTCATTATTTTAATACCACTTTTTTTCTAAATATCAGACTTTTCTGTCATTTTTTTCTGATAATTTAGTACGTATATGTTGTGCAACCAATATGACTGCACACCATAGAGAGGGACATGGAAATAGGGCTTTCTATTACAGAAATATCAGTTCTTCCTTATGTCCAATGGTTTATTTTAGCAAAGAGACTTGGGCAATGTTAGAGCAAGGAAATAAGTATTATTCCTTATACCTAATGTACTGAAACATGTTAAAATTACTTCATATTGTACTGCCTGGAGCAGTTTCAAAACTTGTTCAAGTGTTAAAGCTCTCCTTAAAAAGCTTAAATAGCTAAGAAAAGGGTTTTCTTTTCCCTTGTAAACCTGCTGACTGTTGTCCACTTATGTATTGAAATACCTGGTAATGCATAGTGTAGTCTGGAACTGGAAATACACCTGGGAACTAGAAATACCTGGAAAACTGAAAAACCAAGCTTGACAGTAGATATACTCTTCTAGATATGTATCAAAAAATGTGTCACTGTCAAGAAAATGTCAGCTGCACGCAGAGTAGAAATTGTACTTAGGAATATTTTCACCTTTTAAGAAAGCAGATTCGTGAGAGGAAGGAAAATTTTGAATAGGAAAGCAATATGAAACTTAAGTGAATACGAATGTAAAATTCTGCTACAATATTCTCTGTTATAGTCTAAGGCATATAAAAAATTAAAATTGCCTGCAAATATGAAGACTTCCAAATCCCAACTTCAGAATTGTGTGCCAGCTAAACAATAGAAGTGTCTTTCTTGTTGCTGTTTCCTTTAATTGAAAATGTTAATTCTTACCCATGACAGTGCAGCTTCCATTCATATTCATTAAAGGATTTTTTCCTGCTCATGCCTGCTTACATCCATTGATATCACAGCAGTTTTCTCATCTCCTATATTTGTCCTTGCTTGACAGCTTTCCTGCTCACTGTTGGTGGCTTTTTCTTCCTCTTTACCTGCAGATATCATCCCAGTGGCCACAACCTCATTGTTAATAATTCCCTCAAAGAGATCCTTTATGCCTTCCTTTGCCTTCAGCCATATGCTTTACTTTCAGCAGCAGCCTCTCTTCATTTCCGAATAATTACACCCTCCTTTCCTTTTTTCCTCAAGAGTTCTTTCATTAAGCTCTTTATCTGTAGACGTCCCTTCTCAGCCTCATGTTCTGGTGTCAGGGGTGTGGAAGAAAGGGAACGATCAGGCAACAGAGCACACGTAGGTTGATCTTGGACCCTAGTGGTTTGTATACGTATACATACGTACGGTTTTCTGTTTTGATTACAGAAATCTGCTTCACTCGTTTGACTTTTCTGACACACACAGCATTTACTCTGATTCATCTGTGATATGACTACCAAGATCACCTTCCATACTTGCTGATGAAGAAACCCTAGATTCCACTTTGAATCCTTTTTCTGGTTTTCCCCATTAGATTTAAACTTACTATTCTTTGCAAAGTTTTGCCTTTTCTTATTTATCCACTCTTCTGCTTTATTTCATGCTGCTGTCTGTGTAGCCTATGATTTTTACAGGAAAGGAAGTCCACCTAGTGTGGTCCTTTTATCTCTAGGCATCTTAAAATAAATAATAGTGAAAACAATTTTTTTCTGAACCAAGCCCTGTCCATATGCATAACTCAGTGAGGAAAAAGGATGATGATGACTACTACTAATAATTTGTCATTGACACATACATGGATATTTTGAATATGGGGAATTTGTAGGAAGGGGAGTGGGAAATCTCTGTTTTGATGTGCTTGGACTGTCTCATGAACATGAGACATGAAGTCCTCCTCACTCAAGAGAACTGTGTTTTACTTAAAATTATTTTTAAGAGAGTACATTTTTATTGGATGTAGACGAGAATAATTGCAAATATTTAAGTTACTTCATATTACTCACTAGAAAAATATAAAGTTTTGGCTTTTAGCATATTAGATATTTTTATCCTTAGAAAACAAACTTATTTTCAGGAATCAAGTTCACACTGTTTTTCTGAGAAACAGTTTCTAGTGCATCAAATGTTGAAACTACTGGAGTAGATGTTTACACATGAGTTAAACATCAAGCAAGCTGGTATTTGACAACTGTTTTGTTTAATTTTCTGTAACTGTGATTGAAATTACAGCTAGCAGTCTGACAGAAATACATTTCCTAGTTGGTTGAAAGATTCCGACACGATCCAATCAGAAAACTTACTGAATTTTTCTAAGTGAGATTATGGAATATTTTAGAATTTATTTTTCAATTTTAAAAAAAAATCATATAAGCACAGCAAAGGGATCTGCTAGAGACCTCTTAGGTGATAATATCCTGTTCTGTGCCATTTCTAACAACTGTATTGTAAAAGACCTTACACCTCTTGTAATATCATTTCCTCTCTGAGTTAGATTTCTTGGTCTTGTTAAATCTATTTGAAGTTTATGTCAGAATTTCACCACTTCTGCTGGTCAGAAACCTTTTCCCAACTTCTTTCCTAATTTTAATAACGAATGTTTCATAGCTGTTGCAACTTTTATCACATTTTTCCTTTGTCTGACTAGCATCTACTTTATTAGATGTTTTAATAAACAGTAGTTGTAAGGTGGTTTTTTTTTTTCTTTTTTCGTTGTATTGTGAGTACCAAGCCCATCTATGCTTTTCTGGTAAGTTAAACTTCCTGTTTCCCTGCTTGATCTGAGCATTTTTTCTATATACCATTATGACATTTTAGGGCTATAAAGAATAACTGTCCATACGATGAAGAGGGAAGTTTTCCAGTGCCTCATACACTGGCATTAATATTTACTTATTTCTGCCAGAGGAAAAAAAAAAAGTTTGAAACATACCAAGTTGAAATATATCAAGAAGAAGTTTGCCTTTCCTATTGCAATATAGCAGGGACCCAGTAACATGTGCCTGTATTACATAGAACAGAACAAGAACAATTTGTGCATAGTCATAATTTATCAAATAAAAGGTCCATCTATTGTGTCTCCCACATTGTTCATAAGGAAATGCCTGGGGAAAAATAAAAATTGAGGAAATATGTATGATGCTTCCATGTAAAATGCTTCTACCTATTAATCTACTAATTAATTTCAGCTCAAAGATTTCTTGAGTCACATGTGGCATAATCTATTTACTAACCCTCAGTGGATTCTTTCCTATGTGCTTTCACAACTTCGATTCAGAAAGCTTTTAGTACCCACAACTTTTGTGGTAATAAGTTTTGTAGGTCACTGCCCCTTCACTGAGTTTTGTGTCTTTTTGATTCTTTTGAACCTGTCTTCATGTGATGCCCGGTGCATGTTTACCCAGGAAGAGAGTGTGAAAAGTTAATCCGTCTTGAACTCTCTCCACATCCTTTATGATTTTTCAGATTTTCTTCATATTCCAATGAAGTAATTTATTTTCCAGTTTGAAGACTGACAGATTACTCAGTTGTTCCTCATACAAATTTCACTCGATACCTCTTTTATACCCTTTCTGACTTGAGGGAACTAGAACTTCACATTAGGTTCAAACTGTAGATGCACCGTGGTTTACAGTGGGATAAATGTATTTTCTGTACTTCTGTACTAGCATTTAATTTGCTTTTTAACTGCTATTATGCATTTGAGCTGACTGTTTCATTGAACTACCTATTATAATCCTAAGGTCTCTCATCTGAATAGTAATGGTGAGTGCAGAGCTCATCATTTTTATGTGAAATTGGGATCATCTTTTCCCCGTGTGGCACTTTACATTTATTTACACTTAATTTCAGTCATTCAGGCTCATAAAACATATTCTGCTGCAGTTCTTCACAGTGCTCTCTCACTCTTACCACTCACTCTAAATAATTTATTACCATCAGCAAACTTTCGTATCTCTCTGCTTATCCTCTTTCCTATGTAGTTTATGAGAATGCTGAACACTACAGATAAAAGCACAACTGTACTCAGCATTTCCACTGTTAAAATTCAGCAGATTAAAAGAAAAGCAATAGAAAATATTGGTTTACCATTTAAAGACCTTCATTCTTATGCTATAATAGCTTTAATCACCTTAAAAGCCTTTGGTGAGGGATATTTTCAACAGCCTTTGGAAAGTTTAATTGATTACATTAACCAGATCACCTTTATCCATGCGCATATTTGCTCTTTCAATGAACTTCAGTGGGTTTGTAATGAAGGATTATTTTGTAAAAGTCAAGCTGACTCTTCTCAAGCAGATCGCAATTACTCGGGTGTCTGCAGTAATTCTGCTCTTTATTCTAGTTTATAAGACTTTGCCTGACACAGATGACAAGCTTACTGGTCTGTAGTTACCTGGCTGTCCGGAGGAGGATTTTTAAAAATTGTCAACCTTCTGTGGTTAGGCACCAAAGCAGTTTTATGTGAGAAGATATTTACCATTGTTAATAATTCAGATATTTCATCCTTGAGTTGCTTTAAAACCCATCTGTGAATACTGTCTGACCTTCATGATTTGTTACTTTTCTTTTTTTTCCTGTTTGTTCCAAAACTGCTTCAAACTGAACCTTTGACAAAATCCCTTAGAAAGGAGGAATGCAACAGGCACATCACCCTAGTCTCATCCATAGAATGCAAGGAACAAATTTGCCTTCTCTGGCATGGCTTTCCTTTTGTATTCTGTTCATATCTGTTTATCTGCTGGTCTTAAAAAGTGTCCAGCAGGCTATGTTCTTCTGACATGTGTGAAGAAAGATCTATTATTTTACTTTGGAATCTAATAATATAGTTCATGGAGGTCACTTATTGCCCACTTTTGTCCCAGATAACAGAAGAAATTGTCATTTAGTTCCTAGGTGAGGTCCTTCAACTCTTAAGTTTTACCACATCGTTGCTCAAGTCTGATAATTTTCCGTTGAGTAAAGACTTCAAACCTCATGTCATCTATGCATTCATTAGCACATGCCTTACTTCCTCTGTCCAGTTCATTAAAGAAATAATACAAAAACCAATGATGATTCTTGAGAAATTTAACCAATAAACTCTCTTCTACTACTTCCCTTGTCATGTTTCCTTGGGTTCTTTCCAAATCTTACACTATTTGTCATCTTCATTCTATGTTCCTCATAGAATCACAGAATGGTTTGGGTTGGAAGGGATCTTAAACATCATCTGGTTCCAACCCCTCTGCCATGGACAGGGGCACTTCCCACTAGACCAGGTTGTCCAAAGCCCTGTCCAACCTGGCCTTTAACACTTCCAGGGAGGAGGCATCCACAAATTTTCTGGGCAACCTGTGCCAGTGTCTCACCACCCTCGTAGCAAAAAATTTCTTCCTAATGTCTAATCTAAATCTACCCCTTTTCAGTTTTAAGTCATTACTCCTTGGCCTTTCACTACATGCCTTTGTAAAAAGTCCCTCCCCGGCTTTCTTGTCGGATGCCTTCAGGTACTGGAAGGCCTCTATAAGGTATTCCTGCAGCCTTTTCTTCTTGAGGCTGAACAATCCCAACTCTCTCAGTTGGTCCAGCACCAGAGGACCAGAGGAGGTGCTCCAGCCCTCACATCTTTGTGGCCCTCCTCTGGACTCACTCCAACAGCTCCAAGTCCTTCTTTTGTTGGGGACTCCAGAACTGGACACAGTACTCCAGGTGAGGTCTCACCTAAAGCAGTGTAGAGGGGCAGAATCACCTCCCTTGACCTAAACAAAAACAAAAACAAAACCAAAACAAAAAAAAAACTGTCTTGCAGAAGATATATCAGATAGGTTAGCTTAACTCTACCCTTGATGGATTTTATTACTTTGCAGATATTTATACATTTTTTCTTTGTTCTTTGCTTCAAAATATATTTAGCATTGAGTAAATCTATGCTAAAACTCTGTGGTTTTCTGGATAGTTATTTTGCCTTTCTTAAACTTAGTAAATATGTAGGTTGTTCACAAATTATTGTCTTTCCTGTTCCCTATGTTGCCCATTCCCTATTGTCCAAAGTTGAAAGATTCAAAAATCCTGGCAAAGGACTTACCATTTCATGCATCATTTTCTTCAGCCTGTTTTGGGTAAACATTCCTTCTTTGGTATGTCTGAAATCATGTCTTCAGGATCTGTTTCTGATGTGATCATTTCCATTCTGAATTATTCTTTCCTATTTCCTGTGTTGCTATTGCACTTTATATCCAACTTTGTCTACCTTAAATAAAAATCGAAACCTGAGTATTCATTTTGTTAACACCTTTCTCTATACGCAGCGATCACAGCATAGTATCTCTATTCCTTTTTTTATGTTGTCTCTTAATTTCTGTCATGTAGCAGAAAGATTTTTCTGTTGAATACTTTTTGCCCAATCTACAGGTAATATTCTCTTTCTACCTGAAGTTTTATTGGCTGATCATCCCCTTGTTTCATACTGTAATGTAGTAAGAGGTTGTACTTAGGGAGGATCTATGCAAAAATAGACATCATCACATAATGCATGTAGACCATGACACTTTCTCTATACCTAAACTTTTCTGTGTTCCAGTAAAGTATGATCAGCCCTGTTGCTCAAGGAGAAGATAATTCTGCCTTTATTGAGCCATGAGCAAGGAGTATAGGATGGTTCAGATTTTTGCTGACAGAACTTTTCATTAAGGTTAGGGCAATTTCTATTGAGGAAAATACTTGTGAATTCCTTTTCAGAAATCTTCACTAAAAAAAGCACTACTGTGCATTCCAAGAGTGTCTTATTCTATTGAGCAGGCTTTCAGCCTGAAAATTTCTGCTGTATCTGGAAGACGAGATCAACTTGTAATAAACTAGAGACTTAATCAGACCCAGCAGCTACCCAATCCATTCACTAATTTATTGATTTCTGCTGTTTCAAGGCCTTTGTCAGCAGAAGTGAGCAGAAATGTGGACCTATTTTCTGGCTCTATAATTTTAAATGACAGGTTTTTTGCTGTTCTTTCCTCTTCCTTTGTCCATTTTCTACATTTCCTTGTTTTTTAGCACTTGAGAGGTCAATACTATCATTATGGTACTTACTGTTTGACTCTTTCTACAAAACTTAATTCATATATAACTTTTATGATGTTTTAAAATGTATCAGTATACTTACAGTATGAGAAGACATGTTTATTTTAAATTGAGAATTTAGGTAGAAATATAAATAATGTATAACTTGTCTGAATTGATGAACTGATGAACTTTCCGCTGAACAGAAATGGAGTGTCTTGGGCTGAGAACAGGTCAGGTCACTCACTCAGGTATTTCAAACATTATGACAAGACGTAGCTAATTGTCAATGGCAACTGCATAGTTACAGTTCCACACAGCAATTTCCCAGCATAGCCCTAAGACTTTAATGCTACTTTCAGGGATACAACATTGCAAAATTGTGATTAAAGCCGGCTCCTCATATATTCATCTCATTTACTGCTATAGTTCTTTTTCCCTTAACACAACAAATACATGAGAAGTCAGCCCTCAGCATTCTCATTTACAGATGATGTGCAAAGAAAGCAGAGCTGACTTAGTGATTGACCTGTTGGAGCAAAAGATAAGGTACTCAGTAGTCGTGTTGAGAAAAATTCTAAAATCCTTCCTCACGAGTGAGCAAACTACATCCTAAACACAGACTTAGACGTCGAGGCATTCCGTGGAGATAGACTGGGGTTATTTGGAAGTAGAGCCAAAGAACCAGAGCTACAGTTGTAAAATATAAATAAAAATTCAGAAACTTTTCATATATATGCTTAAGAATACTGGTCATTTATATGCTATCTTACACTGACATCTAATTTAGGTAGATATATTTTGATTTAATACCCATCTTTTATTCTGTATGAAAAGATAACATAAAGGTGCACTCTGTTTTAAAAATAGGTTTTGTTAGCTAGGGATTAAATGAGGGCAAATAAGAGCGTGGTATGTAGTGGTTCTGGATTTCATAAACATAGTATTTGAATAACAGGTTTGGTTTGTTGGGGTTTCTTTAATATGCTATCTCATTTTGTATTTTTTTAAATAAATTTCTGACATGCAGTTTTTCCATTTTTCTGCGTATGGTACCACTCCATAGATCTAAGTTAACACTTTAAAATGATGGCCTTTGTGCTAGATTTTGGATTCATGGCTGGAGTGCAAAGTGTTTTGAGCCACATTATTTTGAGCCAATTATTAAGTCTAAATATGGTGATTAATTTGTCAACCCAGACCAAATGGACCCCAACATAAATGTAATCTGATAGGATTTTGGTATCTTTGCTCCCAAGCATTAGTCTTCTGCCATCATTGAACCCAAAAGCAAAAATATTTATCAGTATAACTGAAGGAATATATATGAATTTGTATATGAATGTTCTACTCTGTACATTTCTATGGTGTAGAAATACCCGGTTCTAATGTTCAAGTAGCTGTTAACAGAACACTTGGGTAGACCATTATCTAAACTTCTTCTCTGAACTAAGTTTATGATGCTAGAAAATAAGTATATAGTCGTAGGGCAGGATTAATCTCATACACAAGCACCAAGAGTGCAATTCCATTTCCTGAATGTAGGTACCCAGTACCAGCTGAGTTACCTCAAGCATGCTGCCTGGCCACAAGCTGTTGACTCATCTCAGATCTCCTGCATATTTTGTCACACCTGTTGGGTTGATGGGAATATCTTGGTTAATCTAGCATGTCTGCCACTAGGCACTTCAATTTAGCACCTAAATTAAGCTTTTGAATTTGAACTCTTTTACCTGAACTCAGAAAAGCATCTCAAGATGGCACTTACATTTTAGCTATTTAATCTGATTCTACTTAAGTGTATGCATGATGTTAAGTGTGAGTGTAAGGTGTTCTTAATGTTTTGTAATGAATTCATACTTCTGTGTCTTGTTTCCTCTATCTTCATCTTTTGTGTTTGAGATTCAACCCTTCCCTTGCAAAGACAAGATGTGGCAAAGCATACTTACCAGAATGCTTCTTTAGCATTGCAAGCTGCAGCATCCTACCTTTAGGCAGCAATTTTTGCTGCTGCTTGTTACTCAGACCACACCAGTGAGGGAGGGATAGCCCACTTTTGCTGTGCTGTAGACCCAGGTGTGATGGATTACCCTGGTCACTGTAGACAGGAAGACAAGTAGGGCTGACTGACGATCCAGCTGCAGCCCAGGGGACTGTTTTAGCTCTTCTGTGAGATGCTGTCTACTTCTGCTTTTCAACACTGCCCTATTTGCCTTTGTCTGCAACAGAACACAAATCACACCAGGACTGTGGCAAGCTACTGGGAGAATGAGGCAATTGGGATACTTGTCTGCCTTCAGCCCTCTCTGGCTTTTACAGTAGCAGTTCTTTTCCTGTGTTGTTATGACAGCAAGCAAAAGTAAGGTTTCCTCAAGTGTTGTAATTCCAGTGAGAACATCAGTACTGGTAAAGTACAATGTAAAGCTGTTATAAGGTCCAGTATAGTCATCTACTGCTCAAGATAGCTTGCAAAAAAAAAATTATATTGTCTGTGAACTTGTTCTTTAATTTTTCACTCTCTACATCTCTTGGGGATAGAGGATGTTCATAATTTTGCATACATCAATGCAAGTTCAATTCAACTTAATACTGACATATAGTCTAATTGGCTTTAAAATTGAATTTTGTTATTTGAGTGCTAATTTTCAGGTAAATGACTTTCTAATTGATTTTCTTTTTATGAAGGACCATTGATTCTTTCCCTTCAATGAAACTCAGTTGGCTTCCCAAGAGAATTTTTTAAAAGCTGCTGAAAACAAGGATCTATCACTGTTGCTTTCTTTCCACCTTGCTTTGCTCTACTTTCTGTCTGGAGTATATTCTTTCTGTTATTTCCTGAGTAAACTTAGACAAACAAGGCTAAACAGTTGTATTGTGTATAGATATGAGTATGAAATGAGCTCTTTGAAAAAATGCATCTTTATTCAAAGATGGATTAAACTTTTGTGCCATTCTTCCTAAAAACTAGATATTCGCCGTGCCCTCTGATATATTAATGTGACAGCTGTTTAACATTTGTACCAGAGTTATTCTAAGTAATAAGTTTGGATTGCACAGAGATTATCTGAACTGATGTTATTTTACAAAAAGAGGAATGACAGTTTTTAAATGGAAGCATGAGCTATTGTGTTATCATAATGCTTGTATCATTAAGTCACAGCTGAGTTTATATGAAGTACAGTGGAGACTGCCTAAAAGTTTTCTGTTACTATACAATATAGCAGTCCCAGCTAGATAATAATGCAAAATGTGAGTGATAATTGGAAACCTTCTGGTTATCCTATTTAAGGGTCCTGATGTTTAAGGCAGTGTCACAGCAAGAGAATGAATTCAACAAATAAATGAAACCCCACGCTGTTAATTTAGTCTGATTTTACACATCTATTGAGGGGCAGGGGGGAGGGGGGAGTCTAGCGTCTTTCAAAGAAAGCCTGTACAGATTTTACAAGCTGTTCCAGACAAATTACCAGCTTTGACAAATCATCTGATTATTTGGATGTTAAGGAAGTATAGCCAGTGTTTTCTCATCCTAGTTTCCCAGGTTCTTGCAAAGGAGAAGTTATCCATGATAGTGAACCATTCTTTAATACAGAACAAAAGATGTAGTGAGATCTAGTGACTGGAAGAACAAACCAGATGAAGCCCAAATGCGTATTACTGAAAAACACTGAATATAAATAACCATTGGAAGAGCTTCCCTAAGATTATGATAGATTTGATTTTCCATCACTGTCAGTTTTGAAATCCAGACTGAATAACCTTATGAATGTTGCACAATGGCCAAGACTGAGAACTCATTGCTTGAACTATTACATGGGAGTTGGTTCCCTGTCTCTACTGAACTCCAGACTAGTTATCATAATGCTTCCTTCTGGCCATGGAAGTGAGAATTACTGTTTTTTTAAGACAGTAGGAATGTAAAAAGCAGTGCATGGATTGTTTTTGTTTTTAAAGGATCGGTGCATAAATAAAAGCTAATTAATTCTCAGCAAACACTTCTGAGAGTATTATCTCGGTTTTACAGACAGAATGAGTTTCAGAGACATTGGACTGTTGTCTAAGTTCAACAGCAAGTAAGCAACAAAGCACAACTGCCAACATTCATTCCTGGCTGCTCTGCTCGTACTGTTACAAGTATTTACAAGGCTTTATCAAATTGCTGTAAGAGCATTTCCTGCAGGTGCCTACTGCAATCCTTTAGAGAAACAGAGTTAACATTATGATAGCCTCTTCCTTCTGAAGAACTCCAAATTTCTTCTGAGTACTGCATGTATGTTTTCAAAATTCTCTCAAGCAGTAACTGAATTAGTCTGGGAAGCAGGGAAAGTGAAAGATAAGAGAGGGAGATCCTGATCCTTTCTTTCCACTCCTCCTTCCTAAAAATAACCACAAAGAGTGTTCTTGGCTTCTCTCATATTAGTTGTAGACAAACGGATATATGAGACTAATAAATAGCAAAGATCATAGCATTTTCACTATAAAAGCTGGTGATATAAAACCACCTGCTGTTACTGGAAAGCACCAATGTCGGGGAGATATAGCTTTGGAAAAAAAAAATATTCAAGAAGACTCACTGTATATCTACGAACCTTTTCGTGAGCAATTTGGGCCTTTGCATAGAAACAAAAGCTCACTCCACCTTTTCTGTGCTTCTGCAAATTCTTGTCATGGGCTAGTAGATCATGTAGGATAAATATTCAGCCTCAGTAATAAAAATATTAGTGTGTCAGAATTTCTACCTTCTGCTTCTGCATGAATAATAGAACACATGAGGCTACTCATAGCACAGGTGTTGCCCTATTGACCTCCAACTCTTCCTTTCATTCAGTGGCTGTAGAGGCCCTCAGCCCTGCTTAGTAATAGATTGGAAAGACTGCAGTGAAGTCATGCTAAACTCAAAATGTCACTGTCTCCTTAGTCAGGGAAGCATGCATCCTGGCTGCCAAAAATAAACAAACCAGAAATACCTAAATCAGATAAAATTGCCTATGCTGTGTAAGGAATAAAAATTACTTGCACACAGTGATCAGTTGACTCTAAAACTTATAACAGCTTAAAATTCAATTTGGAAAGTTAGACCATTAAATCACTTTACTATTCATTTTATGAATTGTAAGAAAAAGGAGTGGACAGGTGATAAAAATTTTAAAATCCTTCCCTCTTCCAATTATTGTTTTCAAGATAGGTTCACCTTTGCTGAGTATTAAACATGGGATTTGAAGTTTGTGAGTCTTCCTATGTTAGATGCTAAGAGCTATTTGAAGGCATTTGACCTAAAAGATGGCTAGACAGTCACTTTCAGAATAGTACTTGATGTGAACTTGAACAAAACAACATTATACGGAAATTAGAGAGGCATATTACCTCTGTCAGATGGAAGACTATAACTCCTGAAAGAATGGAGTTGAAAAAGAGGTAATGGGATGAAATCAGATTATTTACTTTAGAGCAAAAATAGCACCTTCAGTATCTCTTATTCTATTTTGTTGTCTCTTTTGTTAAGATACTTAACAGTTTACTAAATTCCCAGGGCTTCAAACCAGAGATTACTTCTTACCCTGAACTTCTGCTATGGATATCAGATACTTTCAGCATGAAGGCTGAGTTGACATTTCACATTGTCAGAATGGACTTAAGCAGAGACACAAGTATTCTGCAGTCTGTCCAAAAATCTTTCGGTCATTTTCATCTTAGCAGTAAAAAAACCCAAAAAATAAGTTAACTGCAAGAAATCTCTGATGAAAGAGGTAACTTGTAACAATTCAGATATTTCTTTGCACATTCCTTTATAAAATATTCTTGTGGCTTTTTGGTATCATTTCAAAAGGCCAAGTGGTTAAAACTATCCTTATTTCCCTAGGAAGGTGAACGGCTTTTAGAAGCAAGTTGAAGAACAGTCAGGCTTGTTTGAAGACTGGATGTATTGTAATTCTGCCTTTGAGGATTTCTTATTAATATTCCTTTGATCAGTTTGAAAGGATTATTCTAAGGAGTCCTACTCCAGGTATTTTTCCTGAGATAGGAATTTTGTGTTTGCTTGCAATTTTTCATATGACTTTCTGCATTTGGAGCCCTTTTAGCCTCATACTGAGTTTTAAAAAGGATCCACATGCTTTTCATTGATGTTTCCCACGTTTATATTTGGGTTATTTTTTCTTACTTATTTCCTGGGCCACAGAGCAAAAGGTTCTAAGCCTGTGATTCTTTGCCAAGAAGATCTTCACTTAAGGTAGTTATTTTCAGAGTATGGGCTCTGCCTAGGACTCATAGGAGAAAAAGAAAGGAAAATGGCTACAGATTTCCTGTATCCCAGTTATCACTGGTATAACTGCATCAACTTTTGGAGTTCTTGTTTGTAGTTCATACAAAGTATTTTAGTTATGTTATTTTTATTTTCTTTCCTCTTGTCATGTTCACAGGGTACTGCAGCTACAGCCAGAATCTGAAACATGTGTTAGTGTCAGATGACAATAGCAATAATTTTCCATTTTTTGTTGTTTGTTTTTTGTTGTTGTTTTTTCCTACGCATTGTTTGCTAAATCTTGACTTGATATTATACATGCATTTTGTGCAGAAGGCATGGCATGACACTGCTGAGCTTGTATCTGCCTCTCTGAAGTGCACTCGCTAGTAACATCTTCAACTTCTTGAGTTGCAGTGTTTCATATAAGTAACCTTAATTTACCTTAGCTTTGAGACCAGACTGAGGTACAAAGAATAAATGCTGTTCTGAAAATTACTTAAAAGCTGTTTAAAAAGTACCAAACTGTGTGAAAATTGCTAAGTACATCGCTACTAAAGAGGACTAGAAACCAAGGACCACATTGGGTCCCTCTGTGCTTGCCCTTATTCTCCAGGGAAGAGCTCCTGTTACTGTTGAGCTCTGTAGCCCAGCAGCCAGTGATCAAGGAGCTGTTGCTGTGATTATTTCAGTAATGACTGAATTGTGTTTTGTGCAATTGTGTTTCGTTAGTTTGGAAACACATTCTTCCTGTCTCTCTTTAATTCTACAGAAGACGTAGCAAAAGTAATTTTTGTCTATTACTGAATAAAATCTCACAGCTCCCTGGGAGAAAATCAGTTTTTATTCTACCTCTATAACCATTTTACACTGTTTTTTGTCTTTTTTTTCTTTTAACATGAATCAGTCACTAGGCTTCTTTTGGAACTTAGTTGTTGATTATATTGTCCATTTTGTAGAATACATTTAGATTGTACCTAGGAAAATTTATGATTTACTGTGTAGCCAGTGAAGAGTGACAAGCTTTTAATTTAGTTCCTATCTCCCACTTTGCTTCACTGACCACAAGAGGCTCCGATTTCTAATTTAGGCACCCATGTGAATACTTGACTAAGTGCTTAATAAGTATTCTTTTATTTTTAAAACCCCATAAAATGAATGAATTTTACTCTGTATTTTATATGTGGAACTGAGACAATGAAAGATTAAGTCAAAACTACCTAGTCATTTTGTGTGCTCAGTAAACTATACTAAGCACCACTGAAAAGTTTTTTCCAACTTACTTATCCGGCATCACATAGGAGCTGTCAAAAAAGAGAATCCAGCTCCTGTGCTACAGGGCACACCCTATATGTTACCTTCGTGGAAGACAGTCCTTTTCCATTGGCAGTCCACAGGCTTAGACACTACACATGTTTCAGCTGCTCATGTAAATAAAGAAACTATCTTAAAAATATCAGTCTTATTAATTATGAAACCCAAGTTATCTTTGGACTGAGTCTACCCTGTGACCTGAAATGTCTAAGAGTTAAAATCTGTGTGGTGTATTTAAGATTAAGAGCAAGTTAATGATTACTCTTTAATGTATTAAGAATTTTTTAGTAATGATGCAATCAATTGTTCTTGACAGCAAAGATGTAACATTATTCAATGGCTGGAAGGTTGCATTTTCACAAATTAAACCTAGATGTAAATACTGGATCTGAAAACTTGGGAACATATTACCAAACACAAGGACAGACATTCATCAGCAAAGGTTTCCAATGTGTTTTTGAATGTAGGTATACTTATGTAGGTATAAATTCAACCCAGAATCTTCAAGGTACCGCAAACTCAGTTGTTTATGGTATCGGGATGGATAATCACGATTATCTCTTTTGGTATTGTATGAATCTTTGGGGAATAAATAACTTCATAATATTATTCAGGAATTCATTAAGACTCTGCAGGAAACATTGCTTCTAACCTTTCAGTGTTGACTTTACTTAGTATTTTTGGTGTGTATTTTGGGTTTAAAAAAAAAATTAATTTCACCATTTTGTGTTATCCTAATCAAAATTGACATGGTTCAGCACAGGGCTTGAATTCTCTTGTTCATTATGTAGACCTGGAAATTATCTGCTAACTTTGTGAATATTGGTAGTAGACATTTTTCTGGTGTCCACACCAGAAAGGCATCAGATATTTTCCAGGGAGTTATTTGGCACATCTCTGGAATAATGGAATCATAGAATCATAGAATGTATTGAGTTGGAAAGAACCTTTTCAGGATGTGGAGAAGCATGACTCTGTTGATGCCTTTGCTGTGATGCCATCTGTGATGTTCCATTAACTAAAACTTAACAGTATGTATCTGTGGTTTTTTTTCCTCTTGTTCTCGAGTCTAAAGGTTAAAGGAATAGGGAGATTAAGTGGATTTGGGGGAAACACAAACAAACAAAAAATCTCATTCTATACGCATGTGCACTCTCAGAAGTCCTACCTCAAATATTTATGTCATACAAAGTTAACAAAGGATTAACAAAGGATTCTGTACTGGAAAGCAGTCAGTTTTCCTAGCAAACTGCGCAGATAAGTCGGTAATGTTTCTCCACATAAAAAGGTATGAACAATTAGTATGTAGCAGTATGAGAAAAGCAACTCATTCTTGGGTTTGGGGTGAAAAAGCAAGGCAGGGAGGTGGATCTTTGTTTTGGATTTGGGCTTTAGGCTTCATTAGTCAAACTAAACTGAAAAAAGGTAATATCCTATAAAAATGCTGGAAAATAAAATAATTCACTTGCATGTAGTTCATACAAATCATGTTCTGGAAACAGTGACTGTGCCGGTGTGGTTTTTTCGTTTTGTTAATTTGTGTGTCAGGCTTCTGTTTGTTGTTGTTTTTTAAAGAAAAACTACAACCATCAATACACCAGGTTAAAACTCAGTGACAGATTTGAATATGAAACTCATATTTCTAATTTTTATTTTGAGTATCTGAAATTATATCCCAGGTATCATATCTTTTATTTTTATTTTATCATTTGTTTTATTATTCCTCCAGTTCTGTCTTCAAGTTTTAAAAACGTTTTTTCTAGGAGTCAGTGTACAAAATTGAGACCTATAGAAGTCATTTGTGAACAGAAGGTGGAATTATCCTTTAAAAATTCATTGAGGTTTTTGCTAAAATAATAAACACCTAAACAGTCCTGTAAATGAGTAGAAGTTCTTTTTAATTATAGCAGTTGTTAAGCAGGTTATAAAATGTTACCATATTATGTTATAAAACTTAATGTTATGTTGCTGAATCATTTTGGTTTTGCCGGGAGATGTGGAAGGGTAAAAGGCAATGAATACAACTTTAAGCATTATTCTTTGGATGAGGTGATAATTTCATAAAGTTATACATCTAATTACAATGTATACATGATAGAATATGTTTTTAGCGTACAAGGCGACAATATGGATCTGAAAGTAAATCCCTGGAAATTGGTAGAGAATTTAAGAGTGTAATGTGATCAAAATTATGATTCTGTTTAAAAAACTACTAGGAAATATTTTGAGCATAGAAAAGATGTGTATTCAGTTATATTATAAGCCTATTACTAGATGCTAATAAGATGCATATTTCATCTTATTGAGCGCCTTACAAATATTTAGATTTCCTTCTCTTTATCAAAGTTTGACTGAAATTGGCCCAGTCAACTCCAAAGTTAAGAGACAAGACTGACACACAGACACATGGATGCACGTGCACATATTCATTACAAGACTGCATAAGTATTCTGCTGTTAATAAACTCGTTTTAAGATGTAAAGCAAACATATATTTTTTTTCTTGGAAGTTAAAATAGAAGAATCCTATAAATGCATTGATCATTGCTTGTGTATTGGCTTTAAAGTGAGCGCAGAAGTGTCTCAGACAGTTTTCTTGACTTATTTAACCTACTGTTCTTGTTTCTGTCTTCATTGGAGATCGTATTGGAAATCACTCCAGTCCTTACATATTAAGACCTGATTTAAAATGGGTGCTTGACCAAGTTCTTTACTTTTGCAGCCCAGAGGAGAAGTGGGGTTGCTGATTGGCAGTCAGCTGAATATGAGCCAGCAGTGTGCCCAGGCAGCCAAGAAGGCCAACAGCATCCTGGCCTGCATCAGAAATACTGTGGCCAGCAGGACCATGGGAGTAACCCTTCCCCCATACACTATTGGCAGTGTCAAAATAAATTTAGAAGACTAGATTTTTATATTTTTTTAATAAATTCAGACCCATAAATTATTCCCTCCTTTGCTTAAAATTCCAAAGGCAAAAAATTACTATCAAGAAGTATAATATAAGTATATAATTAAAGTAAGGAAAAAATACTAGTAATTAAAGAAAGAAAGTTATGAAAAAAGTAGTTGTTCTTCCTTCTTTAACTGGAAAAGAAATGTCATCTTGCTATTCCATGCATTGCCTATTTTTACATCACACTAGAAAGAGCATACGTGCAAGTAATTTTAATAGTTGTCTCTGAATAAATCGTTAATTTGGATGGAGAATTCTTCATCTGAATTAAGTGAGGTGAAGAATTAATTTTCCCCTTAAGCAAATTAGGTTTTCTGGTATATATGTAATGAGTTTTCTGGGTTAAGTGCAGGGTTTGTTGGGGGTTCTTTTTATCTATTTCACTAATTGTTGAAAGAATGCTCATGTCTTCTTGTTCATTTGGTTGAGTATCTGACCAACATTCCTTTATTCTTTTTCTCTTTGGTTAAAGTATGAAAACTTCCACTTTTGTTCACATTTTGTCATGTACTTGCCATATTCATAAAGTTGAGTACTGAATGGTACTGCAAAACTGCCCTTTTACAAGCAACTACCCCCTTTTTTTCAGTTTTACTTAAACAATACTATTAAGTTGTATGTTACTCTACTGCTGTACTTTTCTACAATACTACTACAAATTTATAGTTTAGCTTTAACATTTACAATTATTGGTTAGAATATCACTGTTCTGTAAATACAGGAAACAAAGTTGGGTTTGAATCTTAATTTTCCCGCATTTCACAAAATCTTACTTTTGCTTCTCTCAGGTTCATTATTTATGCACAGAAAATTATACCGACTGTCTCTATGTACACTAGTGTGGCTGAAGCATATTGATAAAGCCAAAGCGAATTTCAGTGATTGGAAAGCTGCTTCTTGCTGCTGCTTCTGCTGAAAAAAGCTCCTGTGTCAAAAGCTTTATTTTTAAAAAAAACTTAATTAGTTGGTTCATTAAAATATATTATCTATCCTATAAACTTGCCCTGGTAGTTTTTGAGAAATACTTGAAGCTGAATGAATTTTACTCTTAAGAAAGACAGTTGCAAAAGTCTTAGTGAGTACTCCTGAAAGCTCCATTCAACCTATGTTCAAAAGCAGTGTTTAGAAAAGATTTTGGGACATGTTTTCTTACCTTTCTTCGTACCTATTACTTTGCTGTCCTGTGGAGCACTGTCTTTGAGAAAAGTGGTTGTAAGTCACAACATGCCCGATCTTTTCATTGCAATGTGAGCTGAGGCACAAAGCAGCTTACAGAATTCGGCATCCAGTGCAAGATAAGAAATTACTTGTAGAACAGAGAAGTCTGGATTTGAACTGGTAAGACAGTGCTACCTGTTTTACAGACAAGCAAGCCATTTTGTTGATTTTCCCATTTTGGGTTAAAGTAAAACTGCATTACCCATGAAAAGCAGACATCTGGCAATAATGCTTCAGTGAGTTCATGAGATTAATAACTTGAAAAACTTGTTTAGTTTATAGAGGTATTTCCACTTTTTAAGAAAAATAGTTTTGTAAGGGAGTTTGTCATTGTATTTTATATATTGGGGTTTTTTTAGCTAGAAACTCGCTCTCTGATTAAAAAAATCTATTAGAGATGTGGGTCTAAAATTATACTTTAAATCTTATTGAACTGTTTGTTTACGTTAGTAAACGTGTGGCTTTGAAAATTGTATGAACTCTGTTTTTAAAGAGAACTGGCCCTTCTGAGTCTACATACAATTCTCAGTCAGAAAAGGAAATTTTACAACAATAGTACATAATTCACAAGCTCTTGTAAATTGATTTTTCAGCCTTGCAATGATGGATTTTGGGCTGATGTTTGCATTATCCACAGAGTGTGTATTACTGTACCACATTTATCTAAATGAAGGCTGTATTTAAAAGATATTGTTCTGCTAGAGACTAAATGGAATGCATTTTAATAATGGGGGAAACTAGTGACAGATTGCCCTATTCTCTGTTGACTGTGTTTATGCATTCAGCAAGTATTCCTGGATCATATACCAATAGAAACCCTCAAAATATCAAATGCCTTCTGGTTTCAACCCTCAGTTATTCTGACAAAAGACTAGTAAAGCACAATGTAGAAAAAATCATAATCTCCTGTACTCAGCTTCCTTTGCCCCTAATACTTTTAGCAAATTACACAAACAAACAAACAAACATCAAAGCAAAACAACTAGCAAAAACCTACATTAAAAGAGTTTTGATAAAATTATCAAAATCACAAAATTAAGACATATCAAAACAAATTCCTTTTGAAATATGGAGCATTACATTGCATGATCGCTAAACTATATATTTTTAAAGGATCAAATTTTTTATTCCCTGCATGAAGTTTTGTGATTCCTAGAACAGAAGTAAGAGAATAGGCAGCTCTTCAATAGGATTTTTTGTCCTTATCCAACGTATGCTTTACTTTGTTGGGTTTTTTTGTCTTCTGGTCAGCTCAGAAGACAGAACTGGTAATTTCCTTATAAAAATTTTACCACTGGAATATTTTAAGTTCTTCATAGACATTAATTAATGTATCTTACAAGCTCAGCTATGAAGTGAAAGGTGCTGTCACGATCACATAGCACACCAATAACAGCAGTACAGAAAAATAAGGGGGACTGTAACCATTAATATATGTCATTATGTTTTAAGGAAGGGATCCTGTGGATCTTCCTTACGTTTACCGCCACCTAGATATACTCTGCATGTTGTAAAATAATAATTACTCTAAGATATTTTGGAATAAGTAGTAATTAGGTATTTCTATACCTGTATGCAAAGGGACGACTTAAATTTTTTCTCAAGTTTTTGATGATGGTATTTTGGAGTAGTATTCCTTACAGCACAGTTGTTTATTTGTTTATTGTGTTCCACTACAGGTATTTATGTTAGGATTTTGTACAGATTTATTCAGATGGCAACTGTGTAGATACTATTTATTTTTTCTGTAGCAAAAATATCTTTTTTAATTAAGATGCACAAAAAATTCTTATTTTTATAAGCTTTGTACTAATTGGTCACCTTTTCTCTGTTCACTGTTGCAAGGCACTTATTTCTGTTGAAAATTAACTATGAAGAGATGTGAAAGTTCCTCTGAAAATGTTAAGAATAACTGAAATATATTCTTTAACATCTACTGTTAGTGAATGAATGGATATTTTATCAACTGAAAAGATAAAAAGTCTATCATGTTAACTAATATGTGTTGCTTACTTTTAAGCTTGATGGTATGAAATATTTCACCGATAGGTATGAAAGTACAAGCCAAGTTCTAAATGTTCAGTTAATTGATTTTCAAAGCTCCCTTGAGAGCTCTTGTGTCCTTTCCTGACCTCTAAAGTTTTATTAACCAAAAATATGCTGTGCTGTGGGTGACAGCTGTGGTTAGGAAAGAAACTGGATGCTCACTTTTCAGTGAGTAATACAGCAAAAGTAAAGGAAGATTTATGTATTTATTTATTTATTTATTTTAATTCATAGAAATCTGAGAAATTGCAGGAGACTCTGTCTGTTGTAGGGAACAAGTTGTTTTAGTGTTCATCTTGCTAACTGAGGATGGGTATGTTCTTCCCCAGAACAATCACTCTGGGTTGTAGACTTATATTAACATGGTAATAAATTAAACTAAAACTAAATTAAATTAAAACTAAATTAAACAAAACTAAACAGATTAGTGATGCAAAACGATTACTCTTTTACCATATCTTTTAACACATCTATTCTGGACAAACAGGTCTCAGTGCTACTGTTTCGGTATTCTTATGAAACTTTGTAAATCAACTGTTCATTTGGTCTGTATCAAAGAAACATTTAAACCAAACTTCAGTGTAACCTAGATGCTCAGAGGACTTCACTACCTGATGTTTTTCTTCAGAACAGAGCCTTTGTACCATGTGAGATAGATGTAACACAATTATTCTTCTTTCCCTTAGGCATTTCCTGGAAATACAAACTCTGACAGCGTGGTCCGGCATGATTTACAACATCCAGTCATTGCTCGCTATGTACGGATAGTTCCTTTGGACTGGAACGGAGAGGGCCAAATTGGGTTAAGAATTGAAGTCTATGGCTGCTCGTACTGTAAGTTTTTCCATGATTATCCTTTTTTTTTTAATTCAACCCCCCTCTAAATCAAAACAGTTTTCAGATCTCAGATTAAATCTGAATCGCAAGTACAATTTCTTAGATAGGTTAAGATGTTCCAGGATTGCTAGTGATACTGCTCAGGGCTTCATGAAATATTTATTGTAACCTTGACTCTGAGTTGCTAGTTTGTTCTTCTCTGGAAAATGCAACATTGGTATTCGTGATAGTGCTTTGAAGTTGGTCCTTTTGATCTTCATGGTTTCTTTTACAGAAGACACTATTATATAAGCTTGAGTGGACCAGTTGAGGAAAAGATAGTACTCAGATGCTATGTTGAGTCTTGAGAGAAGCAACTGGGAAACAGGACATAATTCCTTGCCTGCTGCTTGGGATAAAATTAAAGCACATAAATAAGAATACTGTCAGAGTAGCTCAGATTGTCTAAATATGTGGCATGTTTTTCAGAGGTTTTTCCTTTAGTATTTGAATATGAGTTTAGAATTTCTTTTGAAATCCAGATGAGCAATGGTACAAATGCTTCTGAAGTTAAGAGCAGAACTGATTGTGTTTCAAAAGCAAGTGTAGTTTCTAAATGCCCTTTCTTGAAGTCAATCCAGCTAGTGCTTAAAGAAAGTCTACAAACCTGCAGAAAATTTAGTGTCTTATGTCCTATTTCTAAGTACGTATTTTTTATGCAGTACCCTGGCTTTTGTTGGTATTTTAGCTGGAAGAAGCTATTTGAGATTTGTCTTCTAATAAACAGGTGTTAGAATAAGGTAAGAAGCACATATCTGGAAGTCACATCCATTGACATCACTGGCATATAGGAGCCCTTTGGCATCCTAACTCGCAAAAAAGAAAAACACCTTGTGATTTCAGTTGTTTTGTTTTGGATAGATAGACCAAAAGGCTATGTACTTTCACTTACCACCAGTAAGAACCATGAAGAATAGTGTTTTGTTATTATTTTTCCTATTTCTATTTCCATGCAATGAATTAAAACCATCTTTTTAAAAGTATGTTAAACCACAAAGAATTTCACAGCTGCTGCAGTAGCTTAGTTGAGAAATCAAATCAAACTTGCTGTGGTGTTGGTACTGCTGTGCTGAGGGCATGCATGGGTGTTAGATAAACTTCTAAAAAACAAGCGCATATCCGTTATCTGAGAAACGATGGTTTGTTCTAAAGTTGATTCTTACTCGGAGAGAAACTGAGCTTCTGTACTTTTAGGTACCACTGTGATTATTCAGTACATGGCTCTTAATAAATATGTCTTTACCATCATACTACTAAAGTGTTTTATGTACTATTTTAAGAACACCAAACACTACGGCATGGTTAATTTTGCAGAATGAGAAATACTTTTAAGTATACCTCCTTACTTGTACATAAAATGCAAATGCAGGTGTTTAATACAAGAAAACAACATCTAGTTTACTGTGAAATATGACTCTTAAACAGAAAAAAGGTAGCAGAATCTAACAATAAAACCCATGATCTTTGCTGCAATATTTACAGATAAAAGTAGTATTTTTTGATGAAATGGATAGACAAAATACTGTAGGTACATGATAGGATGCTTTTAGAGGCTTAAAGTAAATGTGAGAAAAAGTAAAACAGAGCTTGTTGACAAAACAGTTTCAGTTATTTGATGGAAAAGTTGCTTGCTTCACAGAAATTTGGAGGAGAATAAAAAGCATCTGCTAAGGAAATAATGTTTGGAACTGTTAGAATACTAATAAAGTGTGTCTTCAGTGAAGAACTGAGGTGGCCAAACATAAATTTGTAATTCTACTGAGAGACTATTGCTGGTCTGTTTGTATTAGAATTGATATCAATAATTGTTGGTGTGTTTTTTTACGTAACATTAATAATAAGATTTTACATTGTTATGTGTATAGGGACTTTTATTTCAAAAATCCTCCTAAAATGCAAAGTAGTTTTTACATGCAGAAATTGGACTGTCCTCAAAATGCTCAGTAGATAGCAGCAGAGCAGTTGAGAAGAAAACTAAAAATTCCCTGTATTTAGAGAGAGGGAAGCAGAACTTTGGTATGACTATTGGAACAAGGGACTAACGTGTACAGATTTCCAACTTGTCTTCAAATGTGTCATTTGAAGCCAGGTATATAATGCTACATCATTCCAGGCAGATGTGTCATTTGGCAGAGGCAAAGTTTTCAACCTTATGATTAGAAGTGCATATATTTGCATATAAATATAATCACTGCCATTAACCAGTGTGATTTACAGATTAACCCTGCTGTTATTAAAGGAATTGGTCATTTATAAAATCAGTAATTTTCAAAGCCCGATTAAAAGACAGGCTTCTAGTCAAATCTGCCCCAAATATATTTTAGAGAGCATGTTTTCAGATACAAAAATTGGATACATTTTTCACAATGCAAGCAAGGTTTAATTGGAAAGCCATACACTTAGTGACTACAAAACTCTTTCCTTGCACATTACTGCAATGTAGTTATTATTCTTAGATTATTAAGAAAATACTTCCTCATATTGAACTGCTTGTTCAAAAAGTCATTAATTGGCATGTTTTCTGGGTCCTACTTTGTTCGGGTATGCGTGCACTTTTTTTTCTTTTACCAGGGGTGAAATACATGTTCTTCCTTGCTCAGCAAATTAAAGTTAAAAAAGAAGTGTGGTTTTCAGAGAGGGATTAAAGCTCACATCTGTTTCATGGAGAAGTTCATAGCACTAAGAAACTGTCTTCCTTCAGTTCTGTTTTGTTTTGCTTTAAGTTTGAAATCTGAGTTGTCTTTGAAACAGCACCTTAGTATTTCATGTAGATGGGATTTGTAGGGTTGTCTTCTAACAGAAGGGCTCACAGAAGTCACCAAAAATTAATTAGGGCCTCGGTCTACAGCAAGTTTCAGAATGAGCTTGGTATTTTTGTATGTGAATAAATGGTGATATCAGATTTAAAAAATATTTTGATTCTCCAAGGGCAAAAATTACTATGTCTTATTAAATATTAAAATTGGGTAAATAACTTGCTCAATGGCTACGTTAATGAAGGAGTTCCATGAGAAAAAAGAAGCTTGGAAAACAACAATTGGTCTATTATGTAACATAAACAACATTTTTTAGTCAATAGGGGTTTTACCTTTTATTTTACTATGATCTATTTCATACACTACAAAGGAGAAAAGTGCCTATGCTTGCAGTGACATCATTTATTAAAAAGCAAGTCGCAGAGAAAAAAGCATTATAACCACAGGCATAATATGCACCAAATCAGTTAAGTCAAAACTGATGGCATATTTTTATTTGTGCTCTTTTGGAGACAGAGAGCAAAAGCTCGCGATATGTATCTTCCGTCATGTCTACATTTATGAATTTTTGAGACAGGCAGCAAAGACATGGTATCTGGAGGCTACGATAAGTACAGAATAGTACATTTTACTACTGATTCATGAAGATCATAATAAGCTCTTGCAGGATAATTGTCATATGAATAGTTCCTGTAATCTATATCCTGTGGAAGGTGAATGCCTTCAGAAATGGCATCAGTGCTACTATTGCATAGTCGTTGGCTACGCTTTTCAAGATAACTGTATGAGGCCTTCTAGGCACTTAAATCCTGAGTGGAAAGCACTAATTAATATCTTTGTTCACAGAGGTATTTTGATTTTCTGAATCTAAACTGTATGTCTAAATTTTTGATGCAGTTATACATCTGCTGGTAAGAATTTTCAAATTCCAAATGATTCATTTCTGAAGTGGTAGGATATACTTGAAAAGTACTTGTACACAAGGCAAATAGGTAGCAGAAACAATGCTAGAGCTGTATGGATGGCTGCAAACGGAGCTGTTTCCATTCATTGAGAAGCTCTGTTTGCTAATACAGTAGAACTGAACAAATGTCACCGGAGCTGTGATTGCAGAACTGTTCATTTCAATTATTAGCTATATTACTTGTATTGTGCTATGTCAGATGTTGCTGTTTCAGTTTTCTGATAGGTGACTGCTTGTTTTACGGAGGGAGGGAAAAGATGGAAAAATGGTAACCATAATCCCCTAGGGTTTTATGAAATAAAGAATGTTTATATGGAGAACATTCACACTCCACATGTAAACATGTTACAAGAACAAAAATAAGGTTTGGAGATGCTGTTAAGGGATAAGCCAAGTGAATGTTTGCAAGAACTGATAAGGAAGTACTGAAGTCCTTAAAACTCTGGACTGGACAGATCTTTTGGGTAATTGTTGGTGTAGTCAATCCTGTCTGCCTACAGGGACTTTGACTTAAGCCATTGTTTCATTTGGCACTTAATTCTACATTCAGCTATATTAATGGTTAGGAAAGTTTCTATGATACTTAATTGAAATCTTCTTTACTTGATTTCATGCTGTTGGAGCTATCTAGCTGTCCATCTCTCCCTCACTCTCTCACATGGTTGCCACACATACTTAATAAAAGCACTCCATCCTCTCCAGGGTCATCTATTGCATCCAGACATCAAAGGGTATATTTTAAGGTACGTGAGAATGCTGCTATTATTTCCCTTTAGTGGAATCTGATCATTACACTTGGCCAGATTTATAGTATACTCTGGAGATTTTCTTTCACCAGGGTAACTTTAAAAACAAAACAAAACAAAAAAAACACCCAACAAACACAAAACAGGAAAAAAAAACAAAAAACCCCACAAAAACAAAAAGAACAAACAAAAAACCAAACCAAAACAAACAAAAAACAAACAAAAAACACCAAAAAAAGAGCCAAAGACCCTTGAAGTGTCATGATTGCTACTTCAGCACCCTGTGCTGAATAAAATACAGCTTTATAAGTATATAAACATATGCATACATATTTCTGCTATTACACTTATGGTACCTATATGAATATTCACCTAAATGGTGAAGATACTTAATGTAGTCTGGTAATCTGTATAAATGATTTCCTACCTCTTCTTATGATATTTTATTACTTAAAATAAAGGTGCCACTAAGTTCTCTGAGCAGACATTTCTGGCCATCTGAGTGGTGGAACTGCATAAAAATATTAACTGGCAGAAAGGAGGAACCATTTTGAAGTGCATGTTTTGTGAAATCATGTTACCATATTTCTGGCTATTTTATTAAATCAGCTGTAACAATGTTTTGAATATAGAGGGATTTATTATTTTCTGTGGGCAAAAAAATTATAGAACTGAAACAATTGTTTAGCCAAGATCCGTGTAAACTGGGTAGCTTTGCTTGTGACAGTGGATGGGACAGTTAGGAATTCTGCTAATAAACATCCAACCTTTTTACCCTTTTTCTCTTAAATTTCAGTATCTTTATACTGTGTAGTTCTAAACGTACTTAGGTCTTTGTGTTTGAATTTTAGCCATCATCTTCACAACTCAGCAGTTAACAAACATAGCTTGATACTCTCTTTCTGATGTTAAAGGTGCATGGCTGAATACTCACATTTAAACTTTGCAGAGTGAGGGAAATGAATGATTGAACTTCTTCTTTGCAAACTTTTAAAGATCTGTTTGTAAGCTTGCTTCTGTTTTCTAGCTTTTTAACGTGCAGGAGATTTTTTTTTTCATTAAAGGTCATGAGAATGGATACCTTTATCTTCCATATATTCTCAGGTCATGGTAGTCTTTAAACAATAGAGCTTTACAATTTAAGACCAAAAATGCCATCTTTCTTTATAAGTATTCTCAGTACAGATTGTTTTCCTCCATCTACTCTCCAGAAAGAGATGGTTGAAATTGTTCCTGCATCTATGTTCATATGTTTTGGCATGAAAGTGAGAGCAGGCTTCAGTCCATTTATTACCCTTGGTTGTTAACATTAACAAATTGGGTCTGTTTTGGTAGTGGCTACTACTTAAAATTTAAAACATCTATTTCCTGCATTTTAAAAATATTAACAAATAATCATAATAATGGTATTTGTTTAGTGTGTTAAAAAACTTACTTCTAAAATCAGAAGATTCAGGCTGAAACAGAAGAATAAATGTTTCCAAATACCTTATTGTTTAATTTTACCTTTATTTTTTCCTAAATTGAATATTTCAGAAAGATTTGACATGAGTTTACAGTAAATAAAGTTCTTAAAAACATATTTTTATGTTTTATTCTTTACTTTTTGTTAATCTGATCCAATATGATTTTTTTCTCCTCTCAACTTTTTGAAACTGACAGCAAACTGAATAGTCTGTTATTAAATTTCTATGTAATGAAGTTACTGGTAAATGTTCTTAAGCTCCATGGCTTTGAGGACTGCAACAGCTGTGTATATTCTTTACGGGTTCATTTGTTAGCTGGCAATGAATGTGTTAATCAGTCAGAGAAAAGCAAGCATTTTGTATCAATACATGTCCCCACCAGCTTGTTCAATCGTATTCTCAGGCATTTTTCAATTACACTAGAGCTTTTCTTTAATAATTCAGCATTTCCTTTAGAAGAATGCATGTAGCTAGTTCATTTGAAAAAGCTCTTTTATGATTTTTTTTTTTTGCTATGGATTGGATAAAAGCTTGTCCCTGCTGAATAAACAGAATGTATGGCCAAATATGATAAAATCTTGCGTATTTTGGCTAAAGTTTGTTAAAGTCGGGTCTGGCTTTTCTGTGGAAAAGAGCAGACTGCCGTTTTCTAATAGGATTTCCAGCAACTGCTCACACACCCTGCAGAAAGGACCTTTTATACAGTGGTCTGTAATCAGTTAGTAGGAGGATGAAGATTTAAAAAGCATCCTTAGGATCCATAAATATCTGAAAAAGCAGAAAACGGAAGTGAAGTTACAATACGCTTTTTCACAAAGCAAGGATGGTAGCATTCAGGTAAATACAGTCAAAACCATCAGTCTAATCACAATAGTCTCACTTTTAATGCTTTTTGCCTGAATAAATGCTCATGATGGTTTTGCCCAGCATTACTTTCTTGCATTCCTGTAAGTGATGATTGATCCATTTGTCTGTGATGAGTTATTCAGTAGAGAAATCAGCTGGTTTGTTGGGTTTTTTTGTTTGTTTGTTTTTTAACATGAAACAAAAAACTTTGGCAGATTTCAAACTATAGATTTTGGTTCTGTACCATTGATTTGGAGCCTGAAGTGCCTCACTGGTATTTGTTTTCTTGCATGTCTGGAATAAACAAAAAAGCGGGTAGATGAGGTACTTAAGGATGTGGTTTAGTGGGTAGACAGGAATGGTTGGACATGATGATCTCAGAGGTCTTTTCCAACCAAGCAATTCTGTGATTCTGTAAACTATATATTTAAGGATGGAGTTACTTCCAGACTCAGTTCAATTTGTTCTACCCTTTCCCTAAAGTTTAGGTGAAGATGACGTATTTTGTATTTTTATTTCAAGCAAAATGGCAAGTGGATACTTGATACAAGAAGACTCTTATCTCCTCTTTGCCAAAGGTAATGTTACTGTTCTTTGAGATGAAACTGTGTATATTGAAGGGTCAACATTACTGACAGGAAATAACCAAATTTAACTCTTCCTAATTATGCTCTTCTAAGGTAAAAATTAGCCTTGAGATTTATGTGTGGTACATCCCTATACTGAGTCAACTTTCTACACAAAGTCCCGTTTTAAAGCTGGAGTCCCATCTTTATGAGAATAGCTTTGGAGAATTAGGTCACTGTGATGCTAGATTTTCCCCAAATCCTCTAAACCAGGGAAAATGCCCAGGATTTTCGATCCTATAAGGATGACATGTTATATCCCTTCTGTACTGACCAATAAGTGTCACCTTACCCTTCACTCACTGCTGCCATTGAGTGCCCTTCAACAGAAGAGAATAATTCAGCTGGAAGGTACCTGCAATGACTATCTAGTCCAACTTCTCAACTACTTCAGGGCTGACCAAAAATTTTTGCATGGTTATAAAGGTCACTGTCCAAATGCCTCTGAAACCCTGACAGGAATGGGAAATGGTGGCCTACTGGCACCATCCATCCCAGCCTATGGCTCTGGTTGCACTTTGGCTTTCCTTAAGGCTGCAGCTGCCAAAATGGTCCCCCCGCTTAAAACTCCCAGGATTGTGTCCAGGCAGATCAAGTCTCTGGCACTCCTAGCTGCGTGGCCTCACACACATCAGCTCTGGTGCACAGAGAGGACAGCTAATAGAGGTGGTCTCTAGGCTGCAGGGTTCGTTTCTGCCATGACTGAGAGAAGAGTAATAGCACTGGGTGTATCCTTGGGAGCTGAGTAACAGAGGAGGTGTCAGGGATGCCCAGCACCTTCCCAGATATTTGAACTGCTTCCCATGCAATCCAGCTGCTTTCTCACAGACAAAAATAACTCTGTGTTACAACTCTGGTTTCAGTATGAATCCAGTATTGAGCATGACCATTTGTCAAGGCTCCTCTGGTCTATTTTTGCTAGGTTACTGCCTGCTGCTCATGCCACCACAAAGATGACCTCTCATGCCTTGCAGCTGCTGGGAGGAAGTTTTGTTTTCCCCCATGGTGGGCTAGCAACTGTTCCACAGGGTTTTTTTGCCTCCCTCTGCGGTACTGAGCTCAGCCCCTTGCCAGGGCTCCTTTGGGCCATTTTGGCCAGTTACCTGCTGCTCCTGCTCCATGAGGTTGGCCCTCATGCCCCACATCTGGGGTAAGGAAGCTTTCCAGACTCCCAGGATGGTGCCCAGAATGGCCACTGAAGGTTTCTTCTTGTCCTTTGTAGCGCTGAGCCCTTGCCAGGGCTCCTCTGGGCCCTTTTGGCTTGGTTCTTGCCTGCCACTCTTGCACCTCCAAGACGTCACTCATGCCCTGGCTCTCTCAGGTTCCCTGACCCAGTGCATATTTGTAATGGGAGCAAGCTCTGCTCTTCCCTTGGCTCCATTTCTCCAGGGGTTCCTTGCTTGTGCAAAACAGCCTGAACTTGGAAGGGCTTTGGGCTTGCTGCACCATTAGACCTGCCACTTTCCAGCTCTCCCTGTGTGCCATACAAGTGCAGGGCAGCCGTGAGAGCACTTTACAGGCATCCCTGGCCAAGAAGCACAGAGAAACAGCTTTTGGAAGGCAAAATGTGTGTTTGTCATTGATTGGGGTACTGAAAAATACCCCAGGGTACTACACACCTCTTCTTCTTGTTCTTATTTTTCTTCTTTTGTGTGTGGTTGATACTGATACTCATTCTTCAAGTTCTGAATCTCCCGGCAACCCTGTATGAAAGCATTTCCTTGAATGAGTTCATATCCTTACACATATCAATTACTTCTGACACTCTGTTTCAACATTTGAAAAATGTTCAGTCAAATAACATTACTGACAATTGAAGAATTTGTGAAGCTGACTTTCCAATACCACAGCTATAAAAAAGTCCCTCTGAGGATGATAATTTCCTTACTTAGGAAAAAATAATAAAAAAAAAAGAATAAGAATTAGTTAGCAAGAGCTAATATTTATGTGCCAAGCCTGTATGCAAGCTTGATGCTGCTGCTTTTGTAGTGATATGTTTTGGTGATTTGCTTTGTTTAGCAGTGAATGTGTTCTTTTGCTTAAGCTTGCTAACATCAATAAGAAATATATGTTGTTTTCTATGAACTTTAGATTAGACTTTTTACTGAAAAAAAAAAGATAATCAGACACAGGGTGTTTTGTTACATGGTAAGAAAACATTGGAGCGATGCAAACTCAAAAAACTGAAGAAGGTAGCCAGTCATTTACTTAAAGCTGGGAGGATGCTTTTGTAGTTGTTTGTGATAGAGGATGTTGGCAACAGTGTAATTTGAGAAAAGCCTGTTGAATTGCATTGCATGATAAAAGGGAAACAGGTAGTGAAGATTTACGGTCATAAATTCAGCTGAATTCTCTTGTGTTACTGATGAGTTGTGACTTACATTCATTCAGCTTATTGATGTCCTACAGTAAATGGTTTTTAAAGTGAAGCAACAGTTTTAATAAACATGTTCAGCACCGCCCTTTTATTGACTGCTGTACTAGGACAGTCAAAATTATTCTAGGGAACTCTGGGTTTCAGCTGTTTATTATTGCAACCTTTCTCTTACTGACCTAATTTTCTCTTCTGTTGATTTTTCTCCAAAAGTCTCTCCTATGACTGTTCTCTCCTTGCTCTAAATGTGTGTAGTTTCCTGATTCCAGTCCATCCCTGTTTGATTTTTTGTCAGTGTGATAAAGGGAACATTCAAGATTGTTCTCTGAATTTTGAATGACAGCAGAATTGCACTGTCCCTTTTATGCACTTAGATAATGACTAATTATCTAAGAAAAGAAACAACTAGTTGGAAGTATTTTCTTTGTGAAGTTAAAATAAGTTCGGGTGGTTTCACACCACAGGCTTTCTGTTACGTGGTTATTAAATACTTAGACCATTTTTATGCAATACATCTTTGTATTTTCTTCCATCAAAGGGACTTTCATATAAAATCAAGCAGACTACTTTTCCTACAAGCAAATATGTACCAGAGGGCTGATTTATTCACAATAGATTAATATAGTGTTGCAGGTGATCAGATGTCAGACTTCAAGTTGATCACATCTCTGGATTATTTGGCAATTCCACTGAAAACCTTTAATTTTGCATTATTCTGCCTAAATTCTGACCCTAAGTTTGACAGATGTGTTTTATATAACACTGTATTTTCCACAGATAAAGTAGGGGGATTTGAACAATTGATCTCCTGTCATAATACAGACATTAAATACTCGTTGTGAATAAACCTAACTCTACCTTTTATTACATCGTGCTGCAGAGAGAAACTTTATCAAGCTAAGCAAGCACATACCCCCAGGTTATTTCACCCCGGAGAGATCTTAACTATTTTTCCCATGTACTTTGTGTTTTATTTATGTTAGTAGATGGATAAAGTGAGTGCTATTCTCATATTTGGGTGTACAAGTTTCTATGTTTCTAAGAGAATTCTTATTTTTAGCTGAGGGGAAAATACTTTGGCCAAATCAAATCACATGGAAACTTTGAAAAGCATCTCTGAAATAGTCTTAGAGTAGGCTGAAAGAAAGACTTTTTTTTTTCCCTTTCCTAATAATTTCTAATAATTTCCTAATAATTTTGAAAAGTTTCCTGCTCAGCCATGTGAGAAAAGCCAATTGGACGTTTCATACCCATTTTTTAACTTGTTGTTTTATCTTTCTTAATTCTTTAAAGTTGAAAGCATGATTGTGTTTAGTTTTTAGAAGAACAGAAATAAAATATCTCAACAATTTCTATTTTTCTGTAAAATAAAAAAACTATATAGTTGTTACACATTTTACAAAGTAATTTTAATGCAATTTATCTTTGTATTTTTCTCAATTTTTCTATTGACAGGATCTGATGAAAAACATGCTGCTGCAAAATATTCATCCATCACTACTAAACCAAATAGCAGAATAGTTATAAATTTGTGCCACGGTTTCTTTCAAATAAATTTCCCTTGTTCTTATTGAGGTGCATTTCCCCTTGACTTTAGAGGAACAATAGCAAAACTGTAGTTCATACTTGGTTTTCTGAACTCAAACATTACTTGACTACATAGTTGGTATATCAGGTTGTAAAATCCATTGTCTCTCAGGAAATAAGCACTTAAATACTACCTGGAGAGACTGCTGATGAGCCTGCTTTAAATGAAGACTATTACTGGTTTTAGTGACCTTTTGCAATAGATAATATAAACAGTAGAATAATACCGGTTTAATAAAATATTACAATAGAATATCAAATGAAAGCATAGGATCAGAGTAAAGCTAAAAATGTTTCGAACATAAGTTATTTTATGAGGTAGATACATTACTTGCGTGAAAATGTAGTTAGTCCTATCCTATCACTGTGTTGCTGAAGACACTTGATAGACTACTTTCTTATTCCTTGCAAATTATGTGGTCACTTCTAGGTAGAAATTTTTTTTTAAAAAGAGTGAAAGAGGAAAGATTAATAAAAAGATTTAAAAAAAAAAAAGGTGGAATAAGCTAGAGAAGTAACAAGAACAGAGGAGAGAAAACTGTCATTGTAAGGGCTGTTCAAACCCAGCTAAAAATGGCAGTAGTGACAGGGGCAGCAGGATCCTTTCTCCGATTCACTGTGGCCATATACCCATTCAGGGTATATTCAGGGTTGCACCAACAGTGGTGGTTAAACAGATTCTGGGGATGATGTAGAAGTTTGAGCCAGGGGAGATGAATGCATGGTTTCACAATAAAGGTTTCACTTTATTTCATCCTTTTCCTTCTAGCGTCTCTATTAAATCTTGGGCTCTAAAAGAAATGGTGATAAGAGTCCTTCATGGTCTTGTCTATAAAGTAGGCCCAATTTCTGATATCTCTCTTCAGATCCATTGATTTTTAGTCTCCCAACTCCTTCTCTTTGTCAGATGCTATATTCATTCAGCTTACTCTTTTTCTGCTTAGATTTATTTCAGCCTTCTGTCTTTCAAGTTTTTTCACACTTTTGTGAGCAACCTTATAGAACAAAATGACCTGGACTTCTGTTGTCTTTAAAGATTAACGTAACTTTGTATATTAAACATCTCTAACAAACTTATTACTCTACATTAAATTGAATTTTATAAGAAAAAATATTGTTATTAAAGTTTGTGAATCTTGTATCTCAAAATCTGGATTTACATATTTTATTTGATCAAAACTTACAAATGCTAATTAGAATTTTTACATATAAGCAAAAAGATAAAACTGACATTTATTGCCATGATACATTTTCAAATGTTAATAAACATTGCAAATTTTAATTCTTTTTGGCTGATGATGGATAGGAGATAGGGTGGAGAAAGAATTTTACCTTTTTTGAGGAAGAAACTACTTTGTGATTTTAAGCTTTATAGTAAAACAAGCTATGACCATTTACTCCAAGGAGGGCACATTAACTGATCTGGGGGGGGGGAGGGGGGGGAAGTTTTTGCTTTTTTAAATGTTTACAACTGTGTATTGTCTGCTTTAAAATGTAGTGACTACTTCTTATAATTACTTGTGTATTCAGAGTACATTTAGCAACACACAAAATCCTGCAAAGTTCCCCAGGCATTTTTAATCCAAAATAAACTTTGCCCAGGTCTTTCAAGGCAGAATATGCTGAGTGAGACATTTTAGTCTACCACCTGGAGACGATGACTTCCTTCCAAGGGAAGGGAAAGGGAGATGTTATGACCCTAGAATAAACATTATATCAGAAATAAAGCGAAAGAATCAGTACTTTATTCACAGTCATTACAGTAAGACCCTTGAATCAGGCTGGTAATTTGTTAATAAATGGTAATCTAGAATGATGCATTAGGAGACATCTTTTTTATCTGCTTAGTGCTCAAAAGCTTAAAGTATGTAACAATATTGGAATAATTAAAGCATGTTAACAATTACTACATGACACATGCAATCCATACAAACCTGGGGAGCTGTAAGTTTAAAATAAACAGAATTAAAATTAGTTGGTAGTTTATTTTTTAATCTTAAATGTAAATTCAAGATTCACAACAGTTTCAGAACACACTCTTACATCTCAAACAGCATGAAATCAAATGCTTCTCAGGAGAAAGGGGTTAACAGTGGTAGTAGGGAACACCATGAGAATTGCTCTTCCTCCCTGATGCATTCAAACTTCTCTCTTGCAACCTCAGAATTAAAATCACACACATCATGCGTGTTGTTATTTGCATAGAAGCCTTGAATGTTTGGTTTCACACTTCCAGGCATGCAACTACCTGGTGTACCCGACTTGGACTTTGGGATTAACTCTGTTGTCTCTACAGTCATTCATGTTGTTATTTGCATAGAAGCCTTGATGGATCTTTATGATCACTCTTTTCAATCTCATCTGTTGTTAACCAGAAGAAACCACAGGGAACACAGCAAAGCCAGAATTGTCAGGAGCCAGGGTAACATGCTGGGACACCTCCTGTGCTTGCCTTGTGCAATGCATGGATAAACTCTTGTACTGGGAGAGGGCTGGATTGGCAGACTGATGTCCAGGCCTCTGTTCTGTAAAGTTTCTGGGGCTGGAAAACAGTCAAGCTTTGATGCATTTTTTGCTAGTGAGAGAGACACAGACAGGTGGACCTTTAGATTCTTGGCTACCTTTATCTGCTTAATATTTTTCACAGTGATAGGGTCGTGTGAGCATTTCTGTGTCTTACTTCTTCATTAAAATTTGCATAGGATGCTTATTAGAATTCTGATCAGAAACTCCGTAATGTGAGATAAGTATATTTTTTTGTCAATGATATCTAAGCCTTCAGAGTCCTGCTTTTCCAGAAGGAAGACTAGGATCTATTCTGTTGCTTTGTTATATGATGAAAACAATAAATGTTGCTATCAACATTTGCACACCTAATCTTAAATTTTTCAGTCTTTGTTAGAAGACTTAAAAGAAAAAAGAAAACATTTTTTTCCCAAAATTCTCTATGCCTATAAACCTCACTGTAAGTATTGCACACTGCTTCTATGAAACACTTTTGAGTAATTCATGTGTGCCATTTCACACAATTGCATAAAAAATTGTCAGCATTTAGGAACTAATTTTGGGAACTTTGCATTGAAAAATTCTTCCTGAATGTTTTCAAGTTAACAGACTATATCAAAGAAGTAGGATTACTTTGACTCTCTTGATGCTTATCTAGAAATAGTTCCTCCAGAATGTGGCCATAATTGGATAACATTAGATTTTCAGTGTAAGATGGGCCACAGCCTCAAGAGTTAGCTGGATTATATCCTATATACTTAGCCATAACAGGATACCCAGATTAATAGACAAGCCCTTTTCCACATAAGGCATGACTGTAGTGACCTACATTTGTGATCTGCAGGGATAATTATTTGCTTTGCAGAAGTAACCTTCAAAGTAGGAATACTAGTACTGGTGTAACTTAATGGCAATGGGATTGTTCTAAAGTCAGCTGCACATTAGCTGCATAAAATGTATAAAGCAACATCAGAAGGGCACTGCAATTTTCCCCCATCTAGCTGAAGTTGTTACATTCTGTGTTTTCTGTAATTCCTTCTTTAAAGCTTTGCATGTAACATTCCCTTTTTTCTTCTCTCCACTCTCCTCTGTTTTTTGCAACAAACTTTCATTGACCCTGTAACTTAAGCTGAAAAAAGCATGGCTTTTCACATTACTCCCTAAGCTGTTGTCAAATGCTTTGACCATGAAGCCAGAAGTGGTAGTCATGTAACTATTAGAGTAGGATCCATTAATTGTATTGTCTGATGGTCTTTGTGTCAGCAAAACAAAGTGACTATGCATTGTCAGTACATACCAGATGGCTCTTTTTCAGCATGTTCTGCTCTTTCTCCAGAGGACCAAATGACCAGCTTGGCCAAAAGGTTACTGGGATAGTAACCACAAGGTTACTATCCCAGTATAAATAAAATATAAAATACTGAAAGTATTTCATGCTTTTTAAGTATAAATAAAACTTAAATACTGGAAATCTCAAATAAAAAAAATTGCTTGTGGCATTATTCAAGCTACTAATAAGAGACAAAAGTTTAATTCTTAGGCTTCCAAATATTTTCTTTAAAAAAAGCATAAATAATATGAACCAAATCAGATTTAAGTACTATGAGAATTAATAATGTGCTATTAAAACATCATCACAGTGCTCCTAAAAAAGAAATATTTAAAATTTCATTTTTTTAAGAGCTTTGAGGTTCCGTTTCTTTATCTCTGTCTCATAGAGTTCATTAGGTACTCATATCAGTCGGTTTTCATTTCGGGTGATCTGCAATTTCATGACACAGTAGGTTAAATTTGGAGCAACTTGTATCCTCTGTTTTCTTGCATCTGTGTATCTAATCATATTCCTCATGTTCTTTTATATTTCTATTCAGGAGCTATGAATTAGATGTCAATGAAGAGTCTTGTTCAGCATTTCTTAGTAAAACAAAATTCCCATTAATTTCCCTTACATAAAGTCAGACTAGAATTTGTAATGAAGTTCTTGGCAGAAATTCAGTTTTGTATTGGATAAGCTACAAAGTCTTCGGTCCCCTTACATTTATCTGCTGCAGTTTGCCTGTAATGATAATTAAACATTCACTGCCTAATGACACCCTTCAACACTTTCTCAGGATGACAGAAATGTTTCACAGAAGTAAAACAGTTCCACGTGTTTTATTTCACTGCCTTTGTACCTTTTCTTTTTTTTAAAAGATCGTTAAATTACTGTGACGTAGATAGGCAGCAGAAGAAGCATAAAAATACCTAATTATGTTCAGAACAGCAACATTTAGGCATGTAACCACTAGATTCTCTGATAAATCCTTAGCAGTATCTAGCATTACTAACAAAGTACACTATTAAATCAGATTAATGATTCCCATCCAATACTTTTTTATTGTCCCCATGCTGTACAAAGTCAACAATTTACCTCTGTCATGGATTAATTATGCACAAAAGCATTCAGTTTCCTCTGGAGAAGACTTCCGAGATTTCATATTTATTTTACAGAAATAATTCTCTTCTTCAGAAATTTTTTTATTGACTATGCCTTTAAGAAAATATCCTTTTTGTTCCATAGTTATCCTAGAAAACTTATGTACCACCTTCAAATTTTTCAGAACACTTGAATTTTGCAAAACTATTAGTAATTTTCTAATTAGTCAGCAAGATGCAGATTCCAATAGACTCAAATGCAATGCTATGCTTAGTTGAAACAGATAAATCAGTAGCACAGTCTGTAAATATTCTGTATCTAAAGCATGTATGACATTAATTATGAAAAAATATTATTTAATGATTGTATTTTATACCTCTGTTCTGAACAGATGCATGAGCTTAGTAAGCATGATTTATGAACTTCTGATGACTTGTGTTATTTATCTATATATGGCAAAATAAGTAGCATTTGTATTTGAAATGCAAGTGTATGTTTGACAATACTTGGTAAAAAGAGCACAGTTACCTGTAGGATTAAATTATATACAAAACCAACTTTTTTTCATAGAATACTGTTTCATTAGTGTACCCCCCTCCATTAGATTTGCATCATGGCAATGTCTACTTCATAGAAAATTCTGACGAAGTCAGTGTGTCTTGAAAGAGCCAGAGCTCCCAGGCTCCATGTGCTTCTGGTCTTTAGCAAGGGGACTGGAAAGAGAAAAGCAAAGGACAGCCAAGTTTCTGGTCTCCTTATCTTCACAAACCCCAGGCAAGTCGCAGCAGTTTTCAAAACACTGTGAAGTTCACCAGATGCACACACGGCACTCACACACAAAAAGAAATATTTCTAACCCCTTGAATTTTTTCACAGAGTAAAAACTGTACTTCAAGCATATTATTATATTTCTATGTATTGCATAGGGAAAAGGAAGAATTTTAAAATATTCCTTTTTTATTGTCATGAATGACATGTCAAAGCATGAAGAAATTCTGACAATATCCAGAGAGGTGTTTTCTTGAAATCTGTACTAATTTAGATCTATTTCCTAATAAAAATCATTGAATTGCCATTTGTTATGATTCACCAGAACAGAAAAATATTTTCTAAAAAACCCAAAACCAAAAAATAACATATGTTGCAGTTCAACAGGCATGTAATACTTCAGGTTTTACCTTTGTTTTAAGAATAACATTATTCTTCAACTGTGTGCATTGTGTAATCAGAAATAAAAACCTTATATTTATACAAAGGCTTACTTCTTTTCTAGCAGCTCTGTATGACTCATATCAGATTCTTATTTGAGATTTATTACTGTATGTCCATAGCAATATCCACGCTCAATATTTTTTATGGGAACACTGCTGTTGTCATTTGGAAGCTGCCCAAAGGTAATATGGATTTTACAAAGAAAATTAAACAGTATACATCTAATATAGGAAAGCTTATAAGGAGAACTGAGATTCTCAGAAGAAAAATTGTGCTATTAGTTTATGTCAGAAGACATTGGTCATTTTAGTCTGTGGCTGAGCTAAAACAGGGAGGCAGAGGGAGTACAGCTGAACAGAATGGGCTTCAACCCTCTGATAAAACAGAAAGGAACTTTAGCACATGGTGAAATTATATTCTGAGAAAAGGCCATGAGAGGTGCGTTTAAAAACCAGAATATTTTCAGGATGTGCATGTCTCTTCATGTTTATATAGCAAACGCAGGCAGACAAACCTTCTTGCCCTAGTACCTGGGTATTCCCTGGTGCTGAAGGCTTGCCACCCATCAGGTACAGTACATCTGCTTCAGAAGATGAAGAGCTTCATTCTGCCTTCTGTATTTAAGCAGTCCAGTGTTTGATGTATCTAGTGTACTGTATTTTGCTTTCACTTATATTTTCATGAACATTTATGTTGTGGACTGTCAAGTGGTGTGTGGTTATAAAGCCTGAGAAAGAGACAAGCAGGAAAAAGTATTCATTTGTACACATAGTCGAATGCTTCTGATACAGAATATTAGTGTTAGATACTGACTTTGCGAAAAGAAAGTCACATATATAGTAAATCAACAAGCTATAAAAAAGATTCATATACTCAGGCCCCAGGTAGTATCAATTGGAGTCTGAATGACTATCAGCATGTTCTCTGGTGACTCAAGAGCAAGAAAATAATAAGATTTCGAACAATAAGGCTAAGACATAATTTATAAACTAAAGATTCACCCAGCAAGTGGTGTACTGGGATCAATATATCCAAAGAAGAATACATAAATTATACGATTTAATCTTGTCTCATAGCTTAGCTGTTTTGGTAGTTATTTTCCTGGGCATAAGGATTCTGTTTGTGTTTGAGTGTGGCCTAAATTACACAAAGGAAGATCTTAAAAGCAGAAACAGAGAAATGGAAAAAAAGATGCAAGGTGATTTTTCTTCTTAGCATGTTACAGGACACATTTATTTTCATACATCTATTTGTAGTAAGAATTTTTGGTCATTAGAAAAGCATGGAGAAGTCCTATAGCACCCAGACTCTTGCTGCAGCCTGATGAAAAAGTCATTTAAGACATGATGAAGACTTCTTGTCCATCTAGTTTCTTGAGCATCAACATAGGTCCAGATACATATATGTATCTTTAATGCAGGCAGAATGAACTGCACATTTTTTCAATTCGTTGTAGTTATCAGAAATACTGTTTCCTATGGCTCCAAGATGAATATATATATTTTAAAAAATACATTTCTGCAGAGGGCTTTGAGAACAGATACTACCCCATTTATGCATCTTTGCCAGCATGTTTTTCCCTCTTCCAGTTCATCTTGTTAAAGTTGCAAATTATCTCCCTAAGGTATAAGTTTGACAGATAAGTAAGTGCATGGAGTGACTAGTTGTGATTATCTGATATGAACCACTTAAAATTTCCACTATGGGCGTTAATGGAGTATGAGCCCACCATAGGTCAGAACCCTAGGCAGACTGTTAGGAATAGCTCTGAAAAGCAACAATGAAAAGCAGATAGTATTAGGAATAGTGAGGGCTGGTTACAAGATGGTATGCTCCCTCCTAGGGGAGAAGAATTCTGCTCTGTTGCAGGACCAAACTTTTGGATTAACTTTAAAGCAGGTATTGGTTTTCTTGTGCTTATTATGACTTGTGTGGGAATTAGTTTCTAATCAAGTCTAATTCTAAGAGAGGTCATTTCCATCTGACAGTTTTTTCCTTTGAGTTTTGACTTCAGTCATCCAAAGGATCATTATCAGATTGCTAATAACTGATGGTTCAGAAGGTTTTCCCAGAAGTAGGTGCAGTGTAAAACTGAAGGTTGTCTGAAGGCTGTGCTGGATACACCCTTCCTGCCTTTTGCTGACTTACCTCTCAAGGGCGATGCGGAGAAAAATATAAGGATGGCAGAAAGAATCATGGACTGAGGTCATGATAGTTTAATAACAAAAACAAAAGCTACATATGCAAGCAAAGCAAATAAGAGGAGTTCATTCACTCCTTCCCATTGTCAGGCAGAGGCTCCTCTTTCTGAGAAACAGGGTCTCAGCATGCCTACTGGTTATTTGGGAAGACAAATGCCATAACAAATGTCTCCCCATCTTCCTCCTCTTTTCCATGAGCTTTCATTGCTGAGCATGACTTCATTTGATATAGAATATCCCTTTGATCAGTTTAGCTCACCTGTCTTGGCTTTGTATCCTTCCAGCCTTTTGTCCAACCCCAGTCCACTGACATTGAGGGGGTATGTGAGAGCCTTGATGCTCTGCAAACCTTGTTCAATAGCAACTGAAACACTGGTGTGTTAGCATTGTTTTAGCCAGAATTGCGAAGCACAGCATAGTGGGCTGCTATGAAGAAGATTAAATTTGTTACTTCATCCCAGCCAGACCCTGTACCAAAATAAAGAAAACTTTCAGTCATCCTAATGATTATAACTTGTTCACCTACCTCTCTTTCAAGAAGTGAAGAGATCTTACTGGCTGGAATATGAAATATGTACTTAGTATGATAGCTTTGGAAGATTTCAAAGTTGTAGGAGCTTCATTGTGCCTGATTTCTCTAAGAACTCCATTTCTGATATGAACCCTGAACTGATAAAGTAAGGGTTTGTCCATGCTAATATGATGGATAAATGTAAGCTATGTAAATTTATTATGCATTTATTATTTTCCAGTCAAATAGTATAGCCTATTCTAATAATTGTCTTGTTTGTCAGTCATCTCTTTTGAATGGCATTATAGGTTAGAATTATTTTCAGTGTTGTCAGTATATATTTATAAAACACTGCAGAGTACATGATGGATTGTGAATCTAGCAGCAGAATACTCTATGAACCAAATGCAAGTATTCCACTAAGATGGATATTTTTTAAGAAGGAATGATCAAACTTAATAGAGATAGATAGATAGTATAATGATGTTATTAAAAAGATATTTCAGCAAAGTCTCATTTGCATTGCATGTTACAAATGTGCTGAAAAATTATTATGGGGCCTCCAGCCTGGGTATATTCATTTCTGAAAAGTACTCAGAGATAATAGTTTATATTTTTGTAGTAGAAACATTTAAATGCATAAATGGATTAATGTTGTTTACCTTTGCAAGGATATAGCATCTATTTACTGAATTGGAGGAGTTAGAGAAGGACTCAAATCATCTTATCACTTTATATTACATAGTGGGCTTTGCAATAAATAAAGATATGTTAAACAATTTGAAACAGCCATCTTTGTCTCCGATTTAGTGAGCATTATAGAATGACTAAGATATGTTCCTGAGTTATGTATCAAATTTCCATAGAATGAGTTTGCACGACTCCATGTACTTAAGAGAAGCAGGAAAAGGGATGGTAAGGTATTTGTGAGAGTAAGTAGGGAAGGAGACACATGCTCCAGGGTCCTGCAAAATGGGTGAAGGCTGGGCAAAATGCTGAAACACAGAAAATTTTGAATCATCCTTTGGAGCTGTTTTGGCTGCCTGCTTCCCAGCATACAGCATTTGGGCTATGCAAACATCCTGTATGTTAGCCTTATTCATCTCCTGCCCACAAAGGTAGGACTTAGAATTGGAGCAATACTTCAGCCTTTTGTTGTTAGATACTGAGGTTGTGATGGAAATTAGTGAGAGAGAATTAGCCAGAGAATGTGGGAGGAGTTGAAAAAAGCATCTGTGCAATACTAAAATCATAATTCTGGTTGGAATATCCTAAGAAAAAATTAATCTGTTTAAGATATAGGAAAAGCTGCCTCTGAGTGGCAGAGAAAAAAGCATAATTCAATTTTGTAGATTAATTTAGTTTCCACTTAATCAAGATGTTCTGATTTGCCATTTCACACCTCATCATGATCTGTGCAAAGTATTACTGGACATATGAAAAGCATTTGTGATTCCAGATAATTATTCTGAATTGTATAAACTACTGTTGCAAGTGTACTGGATTTTGTTGATCCCCTTTATTTTTTGTGCTTGTCATATCTAACGTATTTCTGAATTTTTATGTCACAAGTAAGATTCTCCTTATTTTCAGACATTTCATAGCTTTTGATGTCAGAAGGAACCCCTAGATATTATGCTATTTCCCACATAAGGATAGTAACAAATGTCAAAGATTGCTGTTCGTGTTACATACAACAGCTAAGATGAAGCATCAAAGGCTAATTGGGTGGTTCTTTTCACTATACAAAAGTAGAAGAAATAAGATTATTTCAGTTTAGAAAATGAATTTTATTTTGAAGATCTAAAAATGCAATGGAAAACATCTGATCAAATGTGTCCTTTGCATCTTATAATAAGTATGGCACAAATTCTGCTATCATGCATCACTGAATAGTAATTTAATTTTCAGTAATTTCCAGGATAATCTCACTTGTTTCCAGAGAAACTTCCTACTAAGTGTGTTCTGAAAAGTGTGAGCAGTACTGATCAGTGAGATCTTATCTCCCACCACGAGCTTCTACCCTCCGGGAGGCAACTGGAAAAAAGGCAGCCATAATGAATGCTAAATTCAGAAGAGGAGGAGCTTGGTTTGGCCAGCATCTTTCATGTTTCTTGTTCATATTTGTATGATGTTGTAAGTGAAATACAAGACTATGACTTCAGTTTTTGTGAGTACATGCTCTCTGTCCCTTTTGAATTTGTCTTTGTATGACGTCACAAAAGTACAATTAACTTTAAGGCACAAAACGAACATTAAGAAACATAATTGTGAAGTGTAAACTCATAAAAAGAGATAGCTTTGGTATTAAAATTTGGAAAGAAGTACAAAAAGAAAAAGATAGGGCATGGCACAGATAGAGATAGAGATGAGAAAGAGCTCACTGGGGGAATAAGAATTATTTATGGAAAATTAACTGCATCTCTCTGGAAAAACCTGATAAGGTTATGGACCTAGGTTACAGAAGAAGAGACAGTAACAAATATGTGTACATCACACTTAAATTCAAACATTAAATATTTATGAGCCTCCCACCAACCTCCTCCTTCCTTATTCCTTTGTAATGATTTCACTGATTTATCTTTGCAGTAAAAAGATCTAATTAGATTGGAAAGAGTAGTACATTAATTAACAGATAAACTAACAGTATTAAACAGCAATACTCTAGAAGCTTACTCTGGTCTTCCTAATTAGGCAGCTCTCTCTGTGTGAAGTAGAAATAACACAACAATGTAACATAAAGGGCAAAAGGAACCATTTCACTGGTAGACAGCAAGGAAAAAAAGAGAACCCGATGCACCACTTAAGCTCAGTGAACTGCAGTTGCTCCACGCACTAAAGATTATAATAGATTTATATTCAGTATATTTGACCAGTTCTAATGTCATCCTATCCAGTTTTCTTAGGAAAATCATCTCAGAGTAATGAGAGTTCAATAGCAGGGATCAAAATGTTGTCTTTGTACTGTCTTAATTAGAATGAGAGCTGTGTAATTATTTATTTAGGCAGTTAGACAAAATGTTTTTCCCATTCTCTCCACTGAACAGAGCTGGGCTTGGTAGACTAGTAGGTTTCTTTTTGTTTCAAGGTAAATAGTGGTTTCTCTTTCAAGTTGTGTATCTATTTTATATTGCTTTATTGTTTCATTTTTATTTTTTACTGTTTAAAGTTCAATAAGAAACTTTTTATAAAGTTTTGAGAAGAATCTTTTTTTATTTTAGAAAAAAATAAGAAGCTTTTCAGGCTTGTTTTGAGAGCCCTTATGTACATGAAGGGCATACACTAGTTGAGTAATGCCCATTGAATTCAGTGAGATTTTGCCATTAGTACCTTAGGCAATGGGAAATTAGTATTGCAAATATTAACTCAAAAGTCCCTCAAGCAAAAAGCAGACTACAAAACTGACCTGTACATCAAGCTCTGAAGATGTGTGGCACATCTAGAAGTAGCAGAATGAGATCTGTTTTCCCTCGTTGAGGTTAATAAGAACCTGGAAAATTCTGAGTTTAATTTAAAATATAATTTACCTCACAGCTTTTACAGTATGAACCAAGTCTAAATGTGTTGCTGACTTGGTTGTATACACAGCCTGTAAAAGAAAGGATAGACAATTTGGACAACACTCCCCTTTGTGAGTTAGGCAGTATATTTGTTGTTTCTCTGTAAAGGTCAGTTTAAATATCAGTATTGTGAGATGGTTTATTTCACTTGTGTAGAAAAAAATGCAGAACTGTTCCTTAAAAGCATAGAAAACTGAATAAAGGTTGCCCATAGGATTTGGAGAGACAAATAATTATTTATGCTTAAGGATATTTTGCAATAAACAAAATCTACCATAACAAACATAGATGCTAACACAGGATATGAGCACATGCGCCTCAAAGTACTGCTATTAAAGAACAATGTACTCTAAAATTCAAAGCAATACTGATACAACTGAAGCTGAAATAGCTTTGGTAGTGATGAGGTTTTCTTGTAATAATTCTTCAGTGTAGACAAGGCTATCTGATACAGTTTAAGCACCTCTGAATGAAAATAGTGTACAGTCCATTTCATCTCCCCTTGGTTTTAATTACTCATCTGCCTGCACAGCAGTGCCCCAAGGGATCAAGGATCTGTGGAAGAAAACAGTTCAAAGGACTCAAAAAGTTACCACTTGAAGGACCCACACTGATTAAAAGAAATAAGTGAAAGAGAGTTGTGTTTTTTTGTTGTTGTTGCTGTTGTTTTTTTGTTTTAACTTTTCTTACACTTTTTCTTTAAAAAGAAAATGTTGAAAATAAATTTGATTAAATAGCTTCATTAGATAATTTAGTGGTAGAAAAGATTAAGAATATAAAATATATAGGCACTGAGGTTCTAAGAACTTGTAAGTTTATAATTTTCCATATAGCTAAAGGTATTTTTTTCCAAGGATTCAGCTCATCAGTTAGTGAAGAGGTACTCTGCTGTTATGAAGTTCAAAGGCTACTGAAGAGCTCTTACAGACCCATGTATTTTAGTATTGTGCCTTCTTCCTACTTTTTGCAGTCAATAGATGATTGCTTTCTATTTATGCATTGTGAACTTACCTCTTTGAAGCAGTTTTACTCCTCAGAACTATCCCAACAGTAGTTTGGTATCTTTCAAGCTGAGTAGAAAGAAATTTTGGTTCAGTTCACCATAATGTGTTATCTCAGATTGAACAGAGCTTCAGTAGCAACAGCAGTCATCTGTAAACTCCTTAATTAACTGGGGCTGGTAATGCATGTCCTTTGAACAGCATGGGCTTTTATCTGTGCAAAATTTTTCTTTCTTCACTATCATAAGCATCTTGAAAAATTTTTAGCATCCTGAAAAAAATAAAAGTACATACTTTTAATCTTTTGTTCTCCTTGTGTTTATTCTTTGTTGCAAGTAAGCCTGATAGATTGATAACTTTCCACTGAAGCTTTATTCTGTGGGGAGAAAATGGTGTTTTGATGCAATGATAAGAGCAGTATCTGATTTCTGTGGGAATACACAACAGTTCATAAAAAAAAAAAAGTCCATAATCCATTCCAAAACAAAAGCTACCATTATGAACATTTTAAATAGAATTATTTCCTTCTCCTCATTCCCCTCCAAAAAATTAGAATTGCTTCCTAAGCAGCTTTAGGAGATGTAGTTTGGGTATCCAAACTGAGATTTCTGAGAACATGATATAATTTAAAGATCCTGGAATACAAGGAAGGCTTCTGGCTTCTGCAGTAACTATAAATAAGGCTGCATGCCTGGTTGGTCTTAAGGTAGTACATGACTATCTCTTGCACCTTACAGGTTCTGTCAGGAGTCTGTAACTTTAGATACAGTAGCTTCAAAAATATTTGAGGTAACAAACCAATAGTTTTAGATTCTAGTGTTTGTACTTACTTTAAAGCTTGAAAAGTTAAGTGAAATGAACCTATTATGCCAGAAAAAAGCACAGCAGTAGTAGTGGATGAAGAATTGAAGTTGCAACAGTAATGTATTTCAATATCTGTGATTGCAAGTATTGCACCTACTGCACCTTATCCATGTTAACTGGATGTGAAGGAGTTCCTTATAGTCTTCTTGAGAAGAAACTCTCATCTTTCTGGTGTTTTCCAGCTTTTAGTGATGGAGAATGATCCAGATTTGAGACTGAACTGATGGCATTGACTGTGCAGGGAAGCCTGATGCATGATACAATTCATACGGGAGGAACAGCCAGTCACACAGCTGAGATGCCATAAGCAAACTCATGCTGAAGAAAGACTCCTCAGAACCGTTCTGGCAAGTGGGGAATTTGAAGGTCTTAAACTCCACAGCACCAGCAAATCTTAAACTGTAAAGTCTGCTATAAGTTATAGATAAGCCATGTCTGGCAGTGGAAGGGGGAACACAGTATATCACTGGCCTTGAAAAGTGCAGTTGTAAAGAAGGAAAATCACTTGCTGGTAAGAGCAAACATCCTATTTCAGGTCAGAAAAAAAAACGGGAAAGCCCAATTAACTGAAACTCAGTGGTTCTGGCAGAATAAAATGTGCAAATGGATTGGACAAAATGATTTCTAGATATCCCTTCCAACCTCTATGTTTTTGTGATTACATGCTCTTACCTGCTCTTGCCTCCTGTTCTACCTGTCATGGAGAGCATTTCTGAAACAGAAGTAATTTTTTTTCCTCTCTCAGGGAACTATCTGACACTTTGTATAATGTAAGTTGAGCATTTCATATTGCTGTATATTGAATCATTTGGGAATTTTCTTTCTATGGAGTGTAAACAGAGTTGCAAGTGATGCCTATGCAGTACCAGATCCTTAAGTGTTTGCTCATTGTTATTCAAATAAAACACTCATTCACTTAAAATTGGCAACCTTATGCCCTATTACAACAGCACGCCCATTGCCATATTAGAGTAAATTATTAGACTTTCAGTGAACCAAAGCAGAACTCAGTCAACTTAGATAATCTGAAAAAAAGTATGACAATGAAACTGAATGGTCATGTAATTGCATTAAGTTGTTCCACTGTCATTTATGCTAAAGGATTTGCCTCTATTAACTCTTAATTTTTAATTGCAGTGCAAGAGCTGAAAATAGCAATATGCTTCATCTTAGTGTATTCATAAAATAAACTGGTGCAGCAAGATGGAACTAGTAGTGACATCAGACTGAAAGTTGGAAGAAGGAACAAGAGACTATGCATCCATTAGAAATGCCATTAATGACAGACATTTGTGTGCCAGACAATAGTGAGGCTACTCACTAAAATAAATGTGAGTGTCCCCTAGCCAAAACTCACACTCAGTCTTGCACTCATTGTTCTTTAGGGTCAACTGCAGAATTTTGAATGATGATAAGGAGACTTTTACTGTATGAGCTTTAATTGAGTACAGCAGCTTGAAACTTTCCCTGCTGCTTATTCCTTAATCAATGTGTATGCAGCTCCCTTTGATTGTTCAATTTAAATATGAGCTCCATGGTTGAAAGAAGTAAAGAATATGTGTTTGAGAGCGATTATGTGAATAAAGGACATAGAATGTGAGCCAGAAAGAAGAATTTGGCCTTGAGTAATGACTATTCTTAGAGTGACCAGACATTAAAAGACTTACGGAAAGATTATATACCGTCAGATGTTTGAATTGGGTGGCATCAGCTCAAAAAAAAAGTAGAAAGAGAAAATCTAAATCAGTATTTTATAAGTTAACTGTGTGTCTCCTTGTTTTCATGCAGCTGTAAACATTAAAACGAGGGCTCCAGCTAGTCACCCATTTCCTTAATATCTTAATAGATCGTCTTGTTCATTCTGTAGTTCATTTCATCACCATGTAAATTGAGTGTAAATGTTGTATAATGTAGTACAGCTGCTTTCTTTGCTGTAGTTTTTTTAAATTACATTATGAGCAAACTCAGCAGTTTATTAAGGATTGAGACCTGATTTACCCAGTTACTATGTGAGAGTCAGAATTGTCCTTTTTTATTGACCTGGATCTCTTGTGATATACTTTTTTAATAAACAGTGAAAACAGTAGTAGAAGCTAGCTATTTTGAAGCAAATTAAGTTCTTTATGTACCTAGTTTGAGAGTTTAATTATGCACTTTAATGTTCTCATTGAGATCCAATATGAAATGACAGGCTTCACAATGAAGAATAGAACTAAATGTATTTATGGTTATGAGGAAGACTTGTAAATCAGCATCATAAAATACAAAAGCTGAGGTTTTTTAGAATGTTTCAATTATACATATATTTTTAACCAAATTTACTTAGAAGTATCATAGCTAGAAAATAAGAAATCATAGAGAACATTTTTCTGCTTCTAGTGCATAGTTGAAAGATGCCTGAATTTTAACTTTTGCAATCATAAATGACCCTTGCAATGCCATATATACTAGAACTTTTTAAAGAATGAAAACTGATGTATTAAACGGCTTCTGTTTTGGTGAATGCTATTGTACTATGACTGGAAAATTATCAACTAAAACATGATTGTTACGGCCCAAAAGTCTGAAAGAGGTTTTGATAAAGGGGAATGATTTTATGACCTCTCATTTTATCAGTGATGAATGCAGGTGATGTTTGTGCCAGTATAACTTTGAGATGATGAAGACTAGACAGTTTAATTTGCACCTAGTAGCACAAAGATAGTTAAAAACACCCAGGTCTTCAACCTCAGGATTCAGCAGTTCTTCAGAATAGCCTTCAGGTTTTTTTTCCTAATTTGAACTTCAACCATTTGAATAAAATTATTTTAAAGATAATTAAGTGTGCATCAGCAGTAAGATCAATTATATTCTTAGGACAAAATATTTCTGCCCAGTGGGCAGCTAAACACCACATTCCCGAGTCTCTCGCTCACTCCCCCTGAGTGGGATGGAGAAGAGAATTGGAAAACAGGTAAAACTCATGGTTTGAGAGAAAGATAATTTAGAAGGACAGATAAGGAAGGGATAATAGTAATAATGATAAAATAATATACAAAACAAGTGATGCACGTTGCAGTTTTGCTCACTGCTTTCTGACCAATGCCCAGCCGGTCCCTGAGCAGTCACTACCACCCCTCAGCCACCTCCCCCCGGTTTTATGGTTAAGCATGTTCAGCATTATCTCATATGGTGTGGAATATTCCTTTGGTCAGTTTGAGTCAGCTTTCCTGGCTGTGTCCTCTCCCAGCTTCTTGTGCATGCCCAGCTTCCTGACAGCAGGGCAGTATGTGAAGCTGAGAAGTCCTTGGCTTGGTCTGAGCACTGCTCAGCAACAACTACAACATCAGTATGTTATCGACATTCTCATCCTAAATCTGAAACACAGTAGTATGTGAGCTACCAGAAAATTAACTCTATGCCAGCCAAAACCAGGACAATAAAATATCACTACAATATACAGGTAAGGTTAGAGATTTTCTAGTTGGAAAAAAAATAATCTCACTGTTTAAGCAATTAAATCATTGGAATTAGGCAGAGAATCACATTGCCATGGAAGTTGTATGTTTTCATAGTACTTAATCTCCTGTCCCCCCTATGAATAGAGTTCTTCAGATAGACTTCATCTCATACCATGCATTGTAATTGGCTTTCTGGAGTCACAAACCAGGGTAGGTTATGGAAAGAATAGTTTTTATTTGAGCTGTGTTACCTCAGTACTCTCTGGCTCCTGTTAGCTGTAGGAGCATAGAATTCAATGTAGTCTAATTTGTAAACTGTTGTTAGGACGCATAACCTTAAAGTTGAATTGCAGAGTATACTATAAAAATGTTCATCGCCTCATTTATCCAATTTATAGTAGAAGTCTAGCCTATTTAAAAATGTTTCCATTTGGATTTTAGATGAACTTCTTGAAAGAATTTTTAAAAGCTGAAGAATTAATGAAAGAGAATTTACTCGAAAATCTTGTGTTACATTAGATCTGGTAGAAAAAAACCCAACATCAATGATAGTGTTATGTGCTTGAAAAATCATCCTAGTTATACACACCCTTAAGACAATGTTTGTTGCTTATTTGGGACTTAGTTTGTGTTCATAAGTCTTATCTTCATTCAAATGTTTTAGTATTTTTTTCAGTGTATGCTGTAACTAATGCCTTGCCAGACACCCAGATTTTCCCTGAGAACCTGCTTTTTCTTACATTATACAAATGAGAAGTTAGATTTATTTTTAGAGATTCTGGCAAGTATATAAATTATAAGAATAAAGTTTGTGCCTTCTACCCAAGAACTGAGTTAAAAATACACCTTGACAAAACATTCTTTGCTACTTCTATACTGTATTGCATATAAAAAAGTAAAGAAAAATAAGAAAAAAAAATCAAAACCTCATAGCAAATGTATTTTTTCTTTTGCAAGCATTAATATCACTTAGAGTTGGATTAATTGACAGATAATAACAGGATTGAGATTCAGTGCAGTGGAAGCTATGCAGGCAATAGAAACTTAAGATTTATTTTTATTCCTCTTATGCTTCTAGAATATGAAGAAGTACACTTTATTGTCCGTGCAAGATACATCTGTATCTATATTAGATTTTGGGAATTTTTTTCATCTTTATGGCAGATGCATTGTCTTTTGAAAATGAGAGTAAAGGAAGTGTCAGTTTTCCAGCAGCAGATTTCAAGGCACTGAGTTGCCCTTGTCCTTATGGCTGAACTGTAGTGCCTGAAGGCAATGTTCAAACACAGTACCTTTGGCTCTCTGCCTTATTGTAAGAAAACATAAAAGAGGAGACAATCTTTTGACTGCTATGCTGGACATGGCTTCCTCATTTTTCTGGTGCAATGTAGTAATTCATCTCTAACATGAGCTCAGCTAACTTAGTGGCACTGAAATTCAAACTGCAAAGACTCCAGTGGCAAATCCAATTTGCTATTACGTTGACAGTAACTACTGATAAAGTAGATTAGGGTCTTCTGAAGTAATTTCTGTGTATGCAATTTATAGTGAGTAATAACAAACTGACAGTTTTGTTTTGATATAATTTTGAGCATTATCCCCTGCTTTGTTAGGAGAAAGCCTAATTTTTGCTGTAAAAATATGTAAATAATACGCTGTTTATGTGCTTATGTGTGTCATAGTGATATTTTAGTACCCATGACTAATAGCTGCAACAAATGAAAATACACATGTGAAATACTTTGGCCCAGCCAGAGGTGCTTTGTTGCGTCTCTGCTGTTTTCAGAGGATAGATGCTCAGTGCATGCTTAATGCTATTTATTATTATCGTATTAGTACATCAGACATAAGGCTTACATTATTGTGTAAGAAAAGATTGCTACAAGTGAAGATCTTTTCCCTAAAAATCTTTAATCTAGAGAGATTTAAGCAGATGAAATAGAGATAATACAGGAGAGATAATGGGATAAGGAAATTTCATCTAAGGTGGCTATGGATCAGTAGTACAGAACTTTTATATTTTTAATCTCGGTGAAATATTCTGTAGAGGTTTGTGGAGCTGATCATTCAGGGATCACTAATGATTTAAAAATATGTGTTAAATTTGCAATTAATAAACTTAATTTTATTTGCTGTATGGTAGGCATTTTTCTGGAAAGTACTCTGCTGTTCTGCTTTGTTTTGATCAGTGTTATTTCACTGTGTCTGATAGCAGGGATTTTTTTGTAATTCTAGGCAGTACCTCGATCAAAGTAGCTAAGTATTTGTGCCGAAATCTCAACATTGAGCCTTTGTGAATGAGCACTTCTTCATCATTCAGATGCTGACATTGAGGACATGGACATTCTCCCCATCTTTCTGCATTTTCTC
>NW_010179710.1:0-3589 GCF_000695765.1 Mesitornis unicolor | reverse complement strand
TCCCTTACTCTCATTTTTTTCGCACTTTATATTTTTTCCAAAAAAAAATTCCCCCATTGCAGCAGTAGCCTCTGAGAACGGTCAGACGTCACTGAATGCAGGTCAATATACTGTCTGTGATAACTTAGGTCTCTTTCCTACTAATGCTGGTAGTTCAGTGGCTAAGGATGAGAAAAATTATATATTTACACAGCAATTATAGGAATTATATGGTTTACTGTCTAAGTACCATTCTGCATCACGGTAATTATAATGATATTAAATAGCTGAGCGTCATCATAGAAGGAACACAAGTCATTACCACAGTTCTACATATAACTCTTAAGCATAATTGCTATGTAATCTTTAGGTGATTGAATTATCATGCAGACCCATGTGCATGCTGCCAGCACAGCTACGCATTAAAAAAGCAGCTTAATCAAAGATTACTGCTGTTTCTTTTTTTAATTGAATGATTTTCAAAACATGGTAATTCAGAACCAGGTTTTGGAAAAATATGCTACTTTTACTCAGCTTTGTTAAAATGTGTGATATGAATTTACTTCCCTGAATGATGTGAAGAACACATATGCATAACTGCAGCAACAGCATAGCTACAAAAAGGATACTTGCCTTTTCGTGGGCTACATGTTGTGAATCCACAAACTCACAGAAGTTGTTGTTGTTCTTACCAACCCTGGATCAGATGCTTGACAGTTAAGGTAACTTTTGCAGATGATACGAGGTGATACTATCTGGCCTTAGGAAAAAGGTGATATACTTCATATAGGGGTTCCTATAACCATCAAAAAGTAACTTTAACAAATATGAATGGAAGAGAATTTCTGTCATTGTATATGAAATAATATTTTTATGATGTATATTTTTATGAAGGTTACTTAAGATGTAGTGTCCATCAGTTTTCTTTCATTTGTAGCATTTGTTCGAGGCAGTAGTATGTGGATTCAAAGAGTATAATCTATGAAGCAGATTTTTTGAGAGTGTTTAAAATGTGACTTTCATGTAGATATTTTTCCTCTAAACAGAATTCATGCTTTTCTAAATGTTCTTAGTATATACAGAAATCTCAAGACAACATTTCTTGGTTCTCTTGACAGCCTGTAAGACAAGCAAAATCAGGGAGTTGATATAATCTCTGTTACAAGATTTTTCTCACAATTTTCATTATTTCTTCAAAAAAAACTCCAGAAGTAATGTATTTACTTGAGTTGTGAGCATATACAAGATAACCCCACTTCTGAACTCGCATAGTGTTGCTTCTGAATACAGACTCGGAATATGAACTACGGTGGCCTCATTTCTGAGAGCAGCATCTGCATCTGTGCCTAAGAAAATGTGTCCTCCTTGCATGCTCATAACTTTTTATTGGATTTCTTGTACCGCAAATACAAGTGATTATTAATTTGGAGCTGAATCATATTCCTTGAATTTGTCTTTCAGCAGAACCCGATCAGGATGGGTGTTTTAGTTGCCCTTAGAGCTCAATAAATATTTATTATTGGGATGTATATTATAAGGTGTGTTTATAAAGAAAAGTGATGTTTCTAATATATATGCTGCATTCTGACATACATGAGATATATATTACATACTTATAAATTAGAAATATTGCAGTCAACTTGAAATGATTTTTATGTACTGAATAATATTTCTTCATCATTTAGTTGACATAAACCATAAGGGAGGGGGTCAAAGTTTATCATTTCATCAAAAGTCTTTGCAGGTTTAGGGAGATTTGGGTAGGTTCAAGTTGTATAGTTGCAATTTGTTCCATAGCAGAGTTAAAAAGGTAGCAACAAAACTGACATCTTTGTCAGTGTCTTAGTTTGTTGTCTAATCAGAAGCAAAGATAAACATAGACTGCTTAATTATTGTCCAAATAACATCTCTCTCTTTCTGCCTCTCTTCTTTCTAATGACAAGTTGAGTCTAGAACTGGTGTTTCCAGTTACATGATGCAAGTAATGGCAGGAATGGAAGGTATACATGGCACAGATGCAATGTCTTGCATTTTGATCTCAGGTAGAGTCTGAAATAAATGTGCTTGATGGTGGCTTACAGAAAACATTATTAATCTTTAAAATGTTTAAGCTTTTAAGCATTGTGAAGGTAAAAATCACAGGCTTTGATGATCCATGCTGCGCTGAGATTCATAATTTTATCTTCAGTATAAATGAGGTGGACTTGTAGGTGCCACTGTCCACTCTCATGTTTCTCCTATATCAGTCTTACAAACTGTCAATATAGTTTCTACAAGGTAGCTAAGTTCTTAACTTCTGCAATTTGTAATAATCCCTAGAGAGTCAGGAGTTTGTGTCAACTGAGGAGAATGACCCTACGGTTATTATATGTACAGATTTATTAAAGGTGTACAGAGTACAAATATTTCTATCAACCAGAAACAGATACCACATACTTCGTCAGCATGTAGAGGATCATTATGTCTGCAAAACAAATGACCTGAAAGTACCAGAGAACTATTTATTATATAACTGATTTGCGATGAAAATCTAGAATAATAGAAGCATAATGTGTTGGTCTTTATATTTGAAAACTTGCTTTGCTCAATGATGTAAGGATGTATGAGTAGATATTTAATCACATGACTGCAAGCTTCAGTTTCAGTTTCAATTGAGTATGTTTTAGTTAATGAATACAAGATGAGTTTTAGATTTTTTGACTGAACAATGACATAGAAATCATTAATGAAATAATGGTTGTGGTTTGACATACGTTTCTCTAGAAAATAAATGCTCAACACAATGAAGCATGATTGAATGCTCTTTGACACTCAAACAGGTCTTACATTATTGTGAAAAGTATTTCTGGAGGTTATAGAATGTGAAAAAGCAACCTAGAAAGATGCTGTATGTAAGCAATTGAGGGCACAACAGTAGTGAAAATTGACTCATCAGACAATTTTGGTGATTCTTAAATTCTCAAGGCACGGATGGATATAGGACATTTGTTTAGGCTTTTCTCTGAATCAGGGTGGAAAATATTATTTCAGAGATTAGTTGAAAGTAAGCATTTTTAAAATGTGTGTTTGACATGTCTTGTAAGAACAAAGGCAACAGGTTTTAGCATAATTAGCTGCTAATGTAGGCCGTATAAATTCAAACTGAAAGGTATGCATTTATTTAGGCATAGTGTGCAAAGTGTTGTAGTGAAGTTTTAAAAGATTCTTCTATGTTAATCACAAAACAGGAGGGGTTTTGTTTCTGTGTTTTTGAGGAGGTCTACAAGATTCAAATCACTTGACACCAAAATGGCAAAAACAAGTTAGGATTTTCAAAAAGTTGCAATACGTCACCTAAGAGCTGCCCACAGAAGTAGGAAAAATCACATGTGGTTGAAGAATATATGATAAAATGCCATCTTTCATTTCATTCAGAGCATGAAATGACTGGTATGAATATGGTATGCCAATAACAAATGTGAAAGTTTTTGAATATAAGTAGATGTTGTAGTTTAACTCTGCAGACAGCTAAACACCACATAGCTGCTCGCTCACTGTCCCTCCTCCTCCAGTGGCATACAGGAGAGAATTGGAGGAGAGAGGTAGGAACACTCATGGGTTGAGATAAAAA
>NW_010179709.1:12021-24352 GCF_000695765.1 Mesitornis unicolor | reverse complement strand
GTGTTTCCCGGGGAGGGGGAGATTCCGATTGGCTCAGTGCCCCTCCGCCTGGCCTAGGCCGCACCGTTCTGGTGACCTGTCAGCGCCGGGACCCTGCCGGGCGACTGTCGGCCCAGCCGCGTATGTGAGCGTGCTTATGGGTTAGAGGCACCGGGTCGAGCTCTGCGTGCCGTCTCTTTTCTCCCTTGGGCGTCACAGCTGGGGCTGCAGGGTGTTAGCCCTTCACCTGAACTCAGTCCTGGAGAGCAGCCAGGGGCCTGACCCTGCTATGGCCGTTTTGGCTAATTACTCTTGTTCTGAGCTATCTTGTCCTTGGGTAGCAGGGGCTCCTGTCCTCCCTGCTGACAGAAACACATTTTGGCACTTGGTGTAAAGTGAGGGTCAGAAGTTTTTAATGCAGATCAGAGTCCTTACAGCAGGACTCCTTGGGGCCTTGCTGACTTGGTGGCGTTGCAAACAGGTGCATGGGTTAGCACTCAGTAGAATTTCCAGCTGGCTGGTTCTGATACCTTGCTAGGTCATGTGTGTTGCTCTGTGGATATTGTTCTGCTGTTGTTAGTCACATGCATCTTCCAGGCACTGTATAGAGAGTTTGGATACATGGCCTCAGGGCTGTCTGTTCCAGCCTTGCAGCCAGGGATGGAAATTATGGTCTTGGTAAAGGCTTGAATTTGCGTAATTGACAGTTTAAATGATCACTTTTGAGGATCTGTTAGTATCTGATAGGAGTGATGCTTCAGGAGTTTTATTATTTATTATAATGTCTGCAGGCATTGTTGAAGTGATTTGCCCTATATATATATATATGATTGATTTATTTTTTGTCACATGAAAAAAAGCATAATTTCCTTTGGGGGGAAAAACACTGAAAGTGCTAGAACTGTTGCATCACACCATATGATAGAGCTGCTAGTGGAAATTGGTAGAATGGATGTGTTTTTGTTTAGCAGTTTCTTTAATAGTTTTGTGTAGTTGTATGTGATGTACGCTAGGTCAGTAGTTCTTGAACAGTGGTCATCTGTGATCTGAAATTACGACCTAAGTTTTGTGATATTTAAAAATAAATATTTGATAGTAAGGAGGTACATGATCTGGAACAAATCCTGAGGGTTGTCACTGGCGCTAAGAATTTGGGAAACAAAGTAGTTCTCAGACATTAGAAAGCTTTTAGAAAAGTGGAAGTTCGTATTTTTCATGGTATCTACAATAGTACAACAGAGTACAATAGCTCTGCCGTAGTCTCAAGACAAGGGCACCCCTTTCTGACATACCCGATGTTTTGCGCTATCTTCATAGTGCATTAGTGAATTCTACTTGGTAAAAACTTTTCTTGTTTTGTTTTTAAAGGCGAAAAAGTGATGCAGATGTTGTGATTAATATTATGAAACAGGTTTAGGAAACTTTTGTTTGGTAATTTTTTTTCCTAATTACTTCTTTTTAAGGCTTTGGACTTTAGAAAAATTTAACAGCAGGTGCTTAAATTGATGTCTCCTTTGTCTCCTTCCACTGGCTTCAGTGAAGCTTTGTATGTCCTCCTGGACCTGCCTGCATTCAACAGACCCGAGTCTGAAGGAAATTTTATCCCTGACTTTCTGTTTTCACATTCTAAAATGGAATAAACCTATGTAAGGAATTTTTCAGATGAAACTTTAGTATGCTAAGAGTTTAACTCTAGTTTTGTTTTGTTTGTTTTTTAAGACTGTTGTCTTTTTGATTGATGTCAGCTTCACTCCATCTCTAACAGCTGAAGATTTTTCTTATGTGATCTTTTTCCTTGCTTTCTTCTTGGTAATTCTGTGTTTAATCCTTTATCTTTACATCTTTATGAGTTCTTGGGCTTTTATTCCCACTGACTTTTTTCCTGTTAAATAAAAGTATGTGCCTCTGAATCTGTTTTATCAGTTAATGCGACCTACAACTAACATTTTATCTGAAGTGATTGTTGCACTGAGAATGGCTGCAAACAATTGATTTGTTCCAATAAAGAAATAAATGACAGCTCCTTATTCTGGACACTCGTCAAGTTGTGCTCAGCCGTTAGCACTGTGTGTAACTGGTACTGTTCCACACAATTAAAATAGTTATTTTGGTTATGATTAAAGATGAGAAGCCTAATAGCGTTTGAATGTAGTATTCCAGCTGTGGTTTTATTTAATTTTAGGCTCTGTTTAGAGAATAGTTTTGCCTTTCTGGGTTCTTAAGTATATTGTGGGTTTTTTGTTTTAGCAGGAGCATCTACTGAGATACAAATGAGGTTAATAAAGGATGACTGAAAATAATGGCCACATTATACACTCTTAAGTATGACTGATTTTTAGATAATGTGTTTTTATCCATGAGAAATTTGCTAACTTGCATTTGTAAGTAATCTTACAGTTAACTGAAGCATGAAGTTAACTTTTGAAGCATGTTTATGTTAAGATTATTGCAAAATATGAGTGCAAATGTAATTACTACTTAGTCATCTTTTGACTTGTTTAATATTTTGTAATTTAAGCCTTTTAGTCTCTAAATAAAATTATTTCATTCCTGTTTTTTTTTAACACAAGCCCTGTTAAAATTTTCAGTCAGAACTTTAGTCTGGTTTTCCCTTCCATATACACAGACCGTGCATTTGGGAATTAGGCTAATGACTGAGATTCAATTTAGCTCAATGCATGAGTTGCAGCTGGTAAGAATCAGTAAAATATGGTTGCCAGTCAACTAGGGATAGACCTTGTGGGTATTCTTTATTTTCTTTGTGTAATGTGGGGTTTTAACATCGTCCCTATAGTGTCTTCACTAGTACTGACAAGAGTTATTCTTTTAACTAAATAATTAATGGAAGCCTAACAAAACTTAAGTTTCTACTTCTTAAGGAAGCTATTTTAAGCATCGATCATTGGGGAATATGTTTTTTCTGTATTTCTGTAATTCTTTTTTCCATATCTCTTCTTTTTTACATTAGTATAAGCATAAGACAGGATTTTCGTCTAGCTAAATGTATTGAGATAATCGAATTTGTGAAATCAATTTATGATCACGAATCACTAGATGGCAGTACTGCTGTTATTTTCACTTAATTGCACATGCTTCAGTTTGCCTGTCTCAGAGGTTTCTCCTTTGTCTCTTCAGTTTAGTAATATACAATATTCAAGTTTGTAAGAAGGCATAAAATTAACTTCATTAAGATGTTGGACCAAATTTTCAGGTGCTACATGCTGCAAATTAAGTGTTTGTGGCTTGGATTATGAAGAATTATTACTTAAAAAAAAAAGCACTGGAAAGACAATCCAGTTCCAGACCCAGCAGTCATAAATGATCTGTAGGTGTCCTGGTTTCACTGGTATAGAATAATAGAGTCAATTTTCTAATCGGGAAAGCTGCATTTTTTTAGAAGACTGCAGCACTTGAGTCAATGGGAACAAAGTTGATGAGACACTTTTAGTTTTTCTGCCAGCAGGTTGCCATAGTGATCAAGTTTTGAGTTAGCCAGATGCAGAAGCTAGGAGGAGCAAAAGCCAGGGCAGATGACCTAAGATGGCCAGCAGAATTATCCCATACCACAAACTGGCTCACTATAAATTGAAGAGTTGGCTGGGGACAGCCCTCTTTCCTCAGTAGTTATCAACCCAGGAGGGTGTCATCTCTCATTCTGCTCTTAAGGCCTACTCTCCTGTTTGTTGTGACCATATGCTTTTGCTGGAGCTGTGGTGTTCATGGTGTTAGTTATTTAACATTGTGCATTTTATATTAGTTTTAATTACTTATTACTGTTTTATGAAATCTGTTTTCATTTCAAGCCATGGATCTCCTTTTCTTATTCCTCTCCTCAGGTGGGATGGGGTTATCAGGTGATAGACCAACTGACTAAATGAAGGCAGTAGGCTGGTCTTACTGGGGAACTTTTTCCCTTGTTGTGGTTTAGGGGGTGTGGCCACTAAGTGATGGACAGACGCTGTCTACTAACTCCTCTCCCCTCCACAGAGGGGAAGAGAATGAGAATAAGAGAGAGAGACTTTATGGGCTGGAAAACAAGATTAACAGTGAAATGAAATGAAATAATAATAACAATAATAATAATAATAATCAAAACCAAAATGAATAATACTAATACTACAGGGTAATAATGTAAATAGGAAAATAATGAAATATATACAGATATGTATATAAAACCAATAGAAAATCCCTCCCCACCCTGCCTCACACCAACAATTACATCACCAGAGGCTTTGCAGAGCAAGGCACTGGAAAAGTCCTAGTCTGGACCCAGCAGCAGGTGGGAGCAGGATGCAGAAACTGGATTCAGGAACACACAGATCAGGATTAGAACACACGAGTCGAGATTGGAGGCAAACAGACTAGCAAGGTTCTGCTTGGACTTAGGCCATCACAGGAGAAGAAAAGAGTAGAGGGCAAAGAAGGGGCCAAGATCCTCGTGATCCCTCAGCTTTATACTGAGTATTATGTATGTGGGATGGAATACCTAGTTGGTCAGTTTTGGGTCTGCTCCTCCCCAGAGGTGCAGATATGGCACCCATGGTGACACAGTGGCCTTGTCACCGTTTACATAACGTACAAGCATTATCACTTGTAGAAGTACACACTGGCTGGAAAAACAGCAGCCCAGTCGTTTCCAGCTTCTCACATATAACTAGTTTCAGGTAGACCTTTTAGATTCAAGTGTCAAACCATATATTCTGTATGATCAATTTTAATTATATGTAGTGCTGATTTCTTTCAACATTATAAGCTATTAGCTTCCAATTACTGCACTTTTTGCTTTCCTTTCCTTTTTTATATTCCTTCCTCCCATGTCTTATCTTTCCCTTTAACCTTTTTTTAAATTGTTATTTGTTTTTTCATGCAGCACATGCAAACTACAACTGGCTTATGCTGAGAATTCAGTGTATAGAAAGCTGTTATTTTTGAAGGCTTCATGTTAGTCCCTGCTAGGTCAGGACTTCACAGTGAGATTGATGGTTGTGTGAGGGGATGGGTAGCTAAAGGGAAAAGAATATGGGAGCATTTAAGCATCAGGGTTCTTTAACTGGCATGGGGGTGATTAGATAAGGGAAAAGAGTGAGGGGGAAAAAGTTGAGAGTGAGAGGGAAATACTTTAGGCTATTGTGGTTGTGCATTATGTAAGAGGATTAACGTTCTGTGATTCTGTGATTAAGGAACTTGTCTACTTTTCCAGCAAAAGGTAGGGAGAGTTCACTTTTTTCCCAGCTAGTGGCAAAGCCCCAGTTGATTATAGTGGACAATATATTAAAGAGTATGGGATGTATTAGAATCACAGAATCTTAGGAGTTGGAAGGGACCTCAAAAGCTCATCCAGTCCAACCCCCCTGCCAGAGCAGGATCACCTAGACCAGGTCACACAGGAACGCATCCAGGCGGGTTTTGAATGTCTCCAGAGAAGGAGACTCCACAACCTCTCTGGGCAGCCTGGTCCAGTGCTCTGTCACCCTCACGGTGAAGAATTTTTTTCCTCATGTTCAGGTTGAACCTCCTATGCTCCAGCTTGCACCCACTGCCCCTTGTCCTGTCATTTGACATCAGAGAGAAGAGCCTGGCTCCTTCCTCCTGACACTCACCAGAGTGTCAGGAGTAGGGTCAAAGGATAAAATTTAAGCCAGAACAGAAGGGAGACAGCAGTATGCTTCTAATTGGGCAACACTCGGAGGGTATACAGCTTATTTGGACACATTGGGGATGCATACCTGGACCTGCAAAGTCCAGGGGAATGGAAATAAGCCATAATCCATAAACTGGCAAGATTCCCCTCTTAGGCTTCTGTCTTCTGGCCAGGCTGGATTTACAGATAGTTTGCTCTCTCAGAGAGGCTTACAAGTGAGAGGAGAATATGTGAAACTACTGATTTTTTTTGGTTGGTTTTTTTTTTTTTTTTCTTAATTAAAAGTCAGTTCCATGGGGTTTTTCTGTTTCAGCACCTGACTCATTTTTGCAAATTTGGAATTGCTTATTCTGTTTAATGCTTACTTTGCTTTCCTCATTGTAAAATTCATAGAGAAAAACAACTACTGAGTTAATTGTATTTCTACTAATTTCTAACTTCCTAGATGTCAGTTCGGTTACTTTTTGGAGGGTTGTTCCTCTCTCCACCCTTGCCTCCAACTTTAGTAGCTCTGTGAAGCTTTGAAAAACTGCTTTGAGTTTTTGAAAAGCTATTCTGTGGAACTTTTTCAGTCACTCTACATGGCCACAGGAATTATTTCAAGTAGTAAGTACCTCTCAGCAGTTTTTAATCATGGTATTAGGCGAAATCAAGCAGCAGATTAAAAGAGCCTTGATAACTAAAATGTTTCTAGTGGGTTTTGCTCAGTGGCTATTTTAGTTGCACAATGGAAATTTTTTTCTCATTTTGCAGTATGTAATTGTAAGAAGAATGACTTTAGAAATACTTCTGTGTGGGGGAGTGTAAACTCCTGTAGCTTGATTAAAGGACAAAATCTTATTATTGCATACTCTTCTTCATAGTGAAGTTTAACAAAAGACTGTGCCATTCCTTTCTTAGGGTTGATATGTACTCATTCTGCACAGACAGTCTGTTCCCCACCAAGCAATTGCTGACCCTTTCATCACATTTGAAGAGGTACTTGGAATATAAAATCCCTCTGATATAAGAGTTTTCATGGAGAGTGCTGTGAATAAACCAAGTTTACTTGCTTTCTGAGGCTAGGCTTAGACATTGGATCTTGGATGTTTTTGCAAAGCATACTGGTTTGTCAAAAGGACTATAATTTCTCCTATGTGATTTTGATGCTTTCATTTTGTTTTGAGGCTCTTGGTAAGCCTGTTAAGACTAACATTGACATTCTACTTTTTGGATTTTTCAATATGGTGATAGCAGTAATTTTTCCTCCATATTAGATTTAAGAGTTGTATATACCTATAAAACAATGAGACAGTGAGGAGTTTTGGGTTATTTTTTTTGTCCGGTTGTTTGGTGATTTCTTTTGATCTGGTTGTTTGGTTTTTTGAAAGAGGAAAAACCTTGTCTTTTTCTAAGTGTAGTTCTTTTTTATACAAACATGGATATCTTAACACATTATCTAAGCTTTTTCCTCTGTAAGTTGTTAAAGGAAATAAGCTAGCTGGCAGTCCTCAGGAGATGCTGATGTAATGGATATCGTGGAAAATATTTGAGTTTGGCTATTTTTCATACATATAATTACTTTATATAGGATATTTTTTCCATTAAAATTTCCTTAAGAATTGTTACCTTGGGAGTGGTACAAATCATTGCTGTCTAGTTTGCCAGACTTGCGAGGAGGCAGTGTTTTTTTTCTTAGCTGCCTCTGCACTGGAAAACCAAAATCTCCAGATGTTCCTGAAAGTCTTAATTTTTTCCTCTCTCCTTTTCTTCTCCTAAACCCTTTTACATTAATTTAAGATTTTAAAATCAGCTCATGGCTTTAGTTTTCCAGAAGTAGTATATTTCAAAGGTTTACTCAAAGATGACTTCCAACATAACCTATCCTTTATAATAAAAGTCTAATTCTTCAATTACTTTCAGTTCTGACAGTGTTGCCAAAGCAGTATGCTATTTGGATTTTACAGGAATTAACTGTATTGGAAAACTTGTTGAGTGTAAATTAATTTCAGTGTAATTTTATTCATGTTGGACTTGAATTTCAGCTTGAATTTCAGAAGTTTCATTTGGCTATTCTGGAGGTTTATTTGGCTGACCCCCAAAATGCCTCTGCTTTAACATAGACAAGGTCATGATCAGAGCTTAGGTCACAGAGTCAGAACTCCTGGGCCATTGCCAGCTAGGCATGGTGTTCATCAAGGTGCTTATGATCAGTTGTGATGCTCAGGAGCATGTGCTGAAGTGCTTAAGCCTGAGAGGTAGTTGTGGTTCTTTGTTGCAAAAGGGGGGAGACTTTGGTCCTCTGTCTTGCCTGTTGCCTTATTTTGCATCCTGTCATGTGTCAGCTCTGTAAATAACAGGTCCCTGTTCAAGTTACTACAGCTCAAAAATGCTGCAAAATACTACCCATTGTTAAGTTTTTCTTGCAATGGGATATGGGTTTTGCAGTGTGTAATTACTTCTATATTATTACTCATCTAAGTACCACCAGTATATATTGGAAGCAGTGACTCAGCATGCGCACTAAGATTTTTAGAAAGAGGCTTGGAGTTTGGGTTATTGTCACAGTCCTAAAAATAAAGGGAAGATACAGGAAAATTGAGACATACTAGATAACTGTACTTAAGATCAGTCAGTTTTTTGTCTTTTTTCTAGAGTTAACATTCAAATTACCTGCTCTGTTCAGGAATGTAAATCACTGTGTTGTACATTCCAATTTAAAATCTTTTCACTTGTTTCTCAATATAGGCTTTTGTTTTCCCACAGGTCTTTGTAGCTGAAGAAAAATGATAAACAGTGAAAAAGAGACAACTCCACCTGGCTCTCCCTCACCAGGGACATCAACGGTTTCTCCTAGCGCTGCAGCATTAGGTACAGAAACTTTCTAAGCAACTCGGTCACATTTATTCATGTCTGTTGAAGCACAGCAGTTCATCCAAAAGCATTGCAATCAGCATAATTACAGTGCTCTTCTCCAGACTAATTGGAAGAATTTAAACTGTCTTAATCATGGAAGTGTGCTCCTTATCTGATGTGCATCTGACACGCAGAGTATTTTAAGCATTTTTTTATTCTTGAAACTTTTTAATGAAGTCATGTGGATGCACTTGTGTTTTTCAAGGATGTGAGGCCAAGGAAATAATGCCTTCCACTGCAGTGCAGAGTTAGATGAGCAGCACGGAAGGAAGTTAAAACAAATTTACTGTCTTGTAGGGGATGGTGATAAACCTGGATAATCACTTGGTTTTTAATATTGTGGATGAAAATCAAAGCCCTTTAATCTGATTTTTCAAGAATCTGAACACGATATTCTGAATACCAAATACTTAATTTTTTGACACATCTGGTATTCTTGAGTTGTGTTAGTGCAGTGAACTCCAAACTGGGGTGCCTTTACTCTAGGAGTTATGCAAAGCAATCCAGTGGGATATGGGGAGAATTAATACTTATTTTTATCTAAGAAATAAGAAAGAACTTAAGCTTCGCTATTATTTAATGTAGTGCTTGTCACTGGTGTCCTCACTCAAGGGATCCATACTTCAGATCTCCACATCTCCTGAGAGAAGAGTGGATGTTCCACAATACAAATGGGTTGACAGTGACAACCTTGCTAGTTTGCCCACATTCAGTGTATTATAACACCTTGCAGTTTGTGTGCCTGCTCAAGTGGATTTATGGATTGTTACCTGGCTTTAACTATACTAATCCTTACATTATGGCCAAGTGACTTAAAGTCAAGTCCTGCAAAGGGACCATGGATTTAAATTACCAGTAATAACGCAAGCACAAGCAAACAAGAAAATAGAAGAGGCAACACTTCTCTGACTCCTAGTATGAGCTTTTTGCCATTGTTTTTATCTGGTAATATAGCAAACAGTCTAATCAGATCTGACAAAAAGCCAAAAAAATTCAAAATTTTCAAGAGGACTATTTGAAATACAAATTTACTTCTGCCGTTGTTAATGATGAATCTTGCTCTAAGTGTATATTGTACCTTGAGATATTAACTAATGATAGTTCAAAACCATCATGATTAGCAAGATACCTAACTAAGCATAACATGAAAAAAAACCTCTACAATTTCTTTCATAATGTTTCAAGCCATACAGTACTCAATCTAGTACTTAAAAAATTTTAGTCAACTTAATGATGCATCTTTAGAAGGTAGGTATATTGGGGAAGCACTTGCCCTTCCTGACATGGCAAAAATATCTGAAATAATACGTGGAAGACAATATGGTCACAAACTGAAATGCATTTGTTGGCCAATACTATCGGAAGGCACATATAAAAGACTGCTGAAGATTAGAAGAAACAAATATTAGAACAAATTATACAGTGTGAGAGGTTTGCTATACAATTGCCTGAAAATACAGATGTTTCTAAAATGTTGCAGCTTATGGTTTTAGCCAAATTCTGTTTCAATAATAAAACACAGAAAGAGCTACTTTATTGTTAAATGTTAATGGAAGGGATGTGGTGAAGATATATCCTCAAAAGTGAATGACTTCTTTAATAAAAGCTGTTTTTGTTAAAACTGTGTAAGTGTAACCAGTGATGGACCGATTGCTTTGCCTAGGTTATAAAAATGGATTCTGAAATAAAGTTACAGGGATTTCAGCACACATGAAATTTATTCACTGCCTCATTCATACGCAAGCTATTGCAGCAAAGAAACTGAAGCTGGAAGTGTGCAAAGTGCTACAGGACGTAATCAATGTGGTTAATTTTATTAAAATGATCTTTAAGTAGTAGATTTTTTCAGCAGTACTTTGTAATGAGACAGGGAATGACCATGGCAATTTTTTTTGTATGACACAGAGATTTGTTAGCTTTCATGTGGTAGAGGTGTTTAAAAGAGTTGTTGGACTTAAACATGACATGAACATTTTTCTTTCACAAAAAGACAAGTCTACCAGGTTTGCTGATGTTTGCTGTGATGGCAAGTGGCTGTCAGCAGTGTACTGCAGGAGAGAGTATTTTGAAAACTGGTATATGGAAATGTTTTCCTCATTATGCAATCCTCTTGCCAAAAATAATGCAAGGATGGCATATCAAAACTGTCAGATCTATACACAAACCTGCAAGGAGAATTTCCTGACCTGTGTAAAACAAACAAAAACAACAACAACAAAACAACACCAAAAAAACCCCTTCCAAACAAAGATTTTCAGTGGGTTTTGAAGCCATTTGTTAAGAATACCCAAGTGCAAGATTGTCTGATTAGTTTGCAAGAACAGTTGAGGGACATCAAGGAAGGTGGAAATTTGCTAGCTGAGTTTCAAGAAAAACCTTTGCATAGTTGGTGGGTGGGAGTGGAAAACAAATAGCATGATTTAGTAAAGCACAACCAGCAATGCAGTCATTCCATTTGAATCTTTGTAAGGTATCTTTTCTAGCTGTTACAGCCACTAAAGGCTAATATTGAAGTAATCTGGACAGAGAACCAGACCTTGAAATTACTGTATCATGAAATGTTAATCCAAAATTTTAAAAATAATGAGGCTTCTTCAATCATATTGCATGCTTGAAAAAATTATTTTTAATAATGATAAGTATCTTAACCATTTTTGCATACTATAATGTTATTAATAGTATATTAATAAAATTATTTTTAGTGTAAGCATAAAAGTTCTTTACTGTTAACAAAAAATGATTTTTCTGTTTTTTCATTCACCTTTGTCTCATCCTTTTAAAATTTCTATTTTGTGTGGTTTCTCATTTTTATTGTATATGTTTTATGAAACATAATATGCTAATATAGTTGTATATGTAAATAATTTATAAACAGGTAAATTTACATACGTGGTGGGGGTGTATGCTCAAATTTTTTACTGATGGGTGTGCATGATAAAGTTTGGAGACTACTGCATTAGTGCAACTTGCCATATTGTTTGACAGTCACTGATGTTTAGACTGAGGCCAGTGAGATGCTTGAGCTGATCTAACAGCTTACTGCTGTCAAAAATGGCATTTCTGTTTTTCTGACCTGATTTTCTGGCTAAACTTGGTTTAGTGAGCAAAATTGACTTATCCAAGGATCAGCTGAGGGCCAGACTTAAACAGAAAGCAGAGGGATGAGGAAGCTGTGTGCCAGGGAAGAGAAGTCTGCATGGTGCTCAGCCCATCTCATAAAACCATACCTCTGAAGTGACTTCTGCCCTCTGAGCTATTATGAATGTATATTTTATTCTTAAAGATGGATGCTTCCTGCATCATCATTATTCCTGTTGATTAAGCAGTCGCTCAGAAAGAACAGTACTAGCTAGAAGTTTCTGAGGCAGACTGCAGCTGTCAAATGTTGACTTGTCTTTTTAAGCTTATGACAAATAAGGTCATGCAAGAAAGAGATGCAGCTTACATGAAACTATCACCGAAAACTGAGCACAATTGGTGTTGTATACGAACTCAAGCAGAAATAAAATTTACCTTGAAGGGCAAAATACCAGAGCAGGTCAAGACTTATTTGTAAAATATCTGAACAATTATATGTAACTGAATTTCTGGGATTAATGCTCGGCATTTCTAAAATGTTAAATTTCTAAAACTAGTTTTTTCTTTCCCCCACCCCCCCTAGCTTTCTCAACTCCTTTTGCTACACCAAACAGCACATCAGCCCTACTACCTCTGCCAGCTGCAGTGACTTCACTTCCTTCTCCTATCATGTCTTCAGCTTCTTTCTCATCTGGGCCTTCTACAGCTGTTTCTGTTACTGCATCAGTTCTAACTCTT
>NW_010179709.1:0-11990 GCF_000695765.1 Mesitornis unicolor | reverse complement strand
CTCTTCATCTCTGTATGCTTCCGCGTTCTCTACATCTCTCAGTGGCTCCACTACTGTCTCTGATCTTCCTTTACCTTCCAGTCCCCCCACTTCAGGATTTTGTGTGTCTTCAAACTTCAATGCTGATCGATCAGCACAGAGTCCACTGCTGCCATCATTTTATACATATCCTGTCGCAGGTAACTTTTTGATTACATGCTTTTGTGTTTGTGAGACAAGATGAGGGATCTCTTGTGTGACTTTTTCTACCACTCTGCTAGAGACCTGCAAGTTCAGCTTCTTTATTATTCTGGGTACACTTAATTAATGTAGCTACATTCAGAAGAAGGGAGGAGGTAGCCTTTAAAATACAGTCATGGTATAGGACAGAGCGTTCCCATTAGTAGAATTCCGCTCACATTCAGACTTGCAGAAAAATCTTTGAGAGCTTTGTTAAGTTGCACCAGAAAACCCAAACTGAACCTACATGTCTTTTGTTTGGATCAGAGAGTCAACTTCAGCTGTTATACTCCCACAGAATGATATGATACCTCAGGCTGTTATCGCATAATTTTGATTTCTTTATTCTGAAAAGCTAGCTATAACAAGCTGTCCACATGACACCAGCTTCTATTTTCTTGTTTCCAGCCATGAAGTTGCTTTAGGACAGATAAAAATATGTACCTTCCATGCAAGGAATTGCTGTCTTGCTGCACTGGTATAGTTTTCTGCCAGTGGAATGGAAACTTGACTCTTCAACTGCAGTTGGGCTAGGTTTTTACTAGTATTGGTGATATCCTTTTTTTTTAAGTAGTCTGTATTAATAAAGTGTCTAAAAAGACCTATCAGTTGTGCAGTGTGAAATAAAAATAACTCTTGATTAAGGCTAGAGTTGGAAAATCTGTTAAAATAGCCTTGACTAGTAGGGCAAAGGCTCATGCTTAAATTTTCTTCTGTTTGAGTTTATTTTGTTTTCCTTTAAAATATGTAAAGCTATTAATTTACTTGCTTCTTTTTCTATAGATACTGAATTCCAGTGCTCAGGGCTAGAAAATTTCCTACTTCTCTTTCTTTTCTTAAGTATGAGAACATTCCTATCTCTTTGTTCAGAGAGCAACACCTGTTCTTCTTTTTCCTCTATGAGAGCTAATTGTGAAAACTTTAATACAATAAAAAGTACCACTGTTAAACTAATGTGCTAAAAAAAAAGTTTAATTTTATACATAATGTACAGGCAGTTGTAGTTCTTTTAGCAGATATTGTTGTACTCACAGCAGTTATATCTGCTAACCTTTAACAAGCAGGATTGTTCTGGGGCTTTCAAGAAATGAACCGAATCAACCTAGTATTATTCTATTATACCTGTTCATTTTCCTGTTAAACAGTTGCATATTGCTACAGTATAAAGAATTAAATGCAGTAAAAGAAGTGAACCTTTGTGGTTTTTTATTCCCTTTTACTAGGCATTTTGGCAGATTCTATTAATCAGAAAGCACCTTCCTCATCACCTTTGACTCCTGGAACTAGTTCTGCAATCACTTTTCCTCAGGAGCATGAAGACTCTAGAGTATCTGCTACCCAAGGTGGAGCAACTGCTGGAGGACTGTGGTGCCTTATAAAGGTATGGAGTTTTGTCTGTTACTCTTCATGAGGAATTACTGTTTTTGCTGCCTGTAATAAGACAGATCTTATTTTTTGAATTCATGTTGCTATAAATCCTGTCTTTTCTCTGACCTCATGTGTTAGGTGACTGTTTTTAATAGTGGTGTTTGTTGAAACAATGCTTTTACTCCTGTGTGCAAGAGGGAGGACTGCACAAATGCAGGTGTTCTAGGTTAGTTTTAGTGTTTGTAATAGGAAGATAGGCATACCTAACAGGTTCTGTCACATATTCTTACATCCAGTAAAACTTTAGAACCTCTTTAAGACCTGAAAGCTAACTTTCACTTCACAGCAATTGGATGCAGAAAAAGATAAGTCTGTTTTATCTCACTATAATTATTTGCTTACCCCATTTTTTTATAATTCCCTAATTAGCTGAGTTTCTTGCAAGTCCTGCCTCTTCTATAACAAGCAAGTCTCTTCAAGGAGAGAGAGATACATATTTCTTCAACCAAAGTACAATATACCTAAGACATGTCTAAGATATTTTGTAGGATTTTTCTGTTCTGCTAGAAGGCATGAAGTATATAGTGCAGCACAGATAATCCTTGCGGTGTGATCTGATCACACAAAGGAAATAAACAGCAGCATCAACTAGTAGAATTTCATTAGCCTGTAACCTTTTTGGAGCTGTGACAAATGCTACATATAAGTAGCACCATGAAGATTGTGGCAAAAAGATCTAAGGCCTGTGACGAACGCTAGATTGTGTTCAACAGTAATACAGTTTTCTGTACTGTCTCACATTAAACATGAAGGAAGAGTCAAGATTAGTGTCCCAGTGGGATTGCAGGATTTTGTAGGGACTTTAAAGCCCTTTTGAACACAAAAAGCTGGGAGAAAAAGTTGTGTGTGACATGACAGGCTGAACCCTGCCTTACTTCAGGAATACACATCTTGACAGTGATACAGTCTTAAAAAGCAAGATTAATCTCCATCAGTATGGTGAGATGTCCTGCGGCCCTTTTCAAGGAGAGATATCTTATGATCATAAAAACACATCTTCTTTCTTCCTTTAATAATGTCCTTCTCTCGGTCATCTTATTTCTCTTAATATTTGCAAGAGATGGTAATGTTCTAGAAGAGTATTTTTCTTGTAACATAATTCTGTAGACCTTTGGGAAGTATCAGAGCTTACTGTTGCAAATCAGTTGAGAAGCCAATCTCATCTACATTACTGTTGCCTTTATACCAGTAGGATCCAAAAGATGTCCTGTTTCTATTTATGGAGAAGGTCTGTATCATTGACTTGAATAATAAAATCTAGATTTTGATTGAAGTATTAAGCATTTCATGTGCTGTGTGTTCACTAACTTCTTTTTGAGAATTTCCTAGGTGAAAGAATGAGATACCATTAATTATACTGCAGCCATAAAGTTCTTGATGTGTGTAAGCACATATCAGACTCTGTTTTTGAAGATCAGCCAGAATCTGGAAGTCTTAACTGGTAGTTATTATAACAATGCATCCTGATTCCCTGTGGAAAGTTGCAGCTGCTATCTTTGTATCTGTTCTTGAAATAGTTTGAACTATCTTTTCCCCCCCTGGTGTTCTTAAGAAATCATACACATTTCTTCCTGATTTCCTTCAAGCTAGATAATATCCAAGATTGTGATAATCTGAAATTGACATATTAATGGTCTGTAATCAAATGAGACTGATTTAGTTCCTTTAATCTGTCAAAGGTGGCTGATATCTCTCAGCCTGTCTTCATAGGAGAGGTGCTCCAGCCCTTTGATTATCTTTGGCCCTCCTCTGCACATGCTCCAGCACCTCAATGTCCTTTTTGTGTTGGGCACTCCAAAGCTGGACACAGTACTCCAGGTGAGGTATCACCACCAGAATTGCCTCCGTTGCTCTGCTGGCCACACTTCTTATGATGCAGCCCAGGATGTGGCTGGCCTTCTGGGCTGTAGATGCACATCGGTGGCTCGTGTCCAGCTTCTCATCCACCAGTACCCCCAAGTCCTTTTCCTCAGGGCTGCTTTACAGCATATCGTCTCCTAGCTTGTATCATTAATGAAGATTGCCCCTACCCAGGTGCAGGACCTTGCACTTGGCCTTGTTCAATCTCATGAGGTTCAGCTGGGCCCTCTTCTCCAGCTTGTCCAGGTCCCTCTGGATGGCATCCCTTCCCTCTGGCACATTAATCTCACCACCCAGCTTGGTATCATCAGGGAAATTACTGAGGGTGCACTTAATCCTGCTGTCAATATCATTAAGTACTTCTTTACTTTGCATTACTGGAAACATGTTGGAACTGGAAATTCCAACTTCAGATGCTCCTGAGGATCTCATAACGCTCACTTAGGTTTTGTTGTTTCAACACAAACTTCAAATTTTGAGAGAGCTGAAAGAGGAATATAAACTTCCCTGTTCTTGATGGCATCCTGTGGGTGCAGGAGTAGTCACAAGGGTATATGTGAATGCTACCAATCAAAAGTGTCTTGTATTATATTAATGAAAAACAAGTGCCTACTATGGGCTCCGGCTTGAAAGAGCTTAATTGCGTTAGAGTAATTGTTTTCTTTACTGAATTCTACAGTCAGGCTTAGTGTTTTGTGCAGTGGTGAGAAAAGTACCTCCAGCCAGTAGTGAGGCATGGGATAAGATAATAATTGTTAGTAGCTATACAATATGGCAGTAGTTGAATTGCGGGCTTGTTTTTTTTTCTTTAAGCTTGCTACAAAGAAATAAAAAGCATTCAAAGGTTGTATGGGGCCCTTTGAACAACCTGATCTAGTGGGAGGTGTCCCTGCCCATGGCAAGGAGGTTGGAAGTGGGTTATCTTTAAGGTTCCTTCTAACTCAAACCATTCTGATTTATGAGAGAGAAGCTTTGCTTAGCTAAAGTTATTCTGAGATAATTAAAACTACTCTGATTCTGCAGTTCTCTGAAATACTGTGTAGGTGCATTAAGCAAGCACTTCCTGGAAAAATGTATGTGTACAGTGCTGTCCTGTGTAATGCTTGTCATTTAGTGAAACAAATACAAGCCTACACAATTTTAGTATTATACTGAAAACAGCTTGTTTAGTAAAGAAATTTTGTAAAACATTTCTGTAAAATAGTTTCCAGTGCTTTCTCTCAATTATTCAGCATTGGTATCTTTCTTCTTTCACCCTGTCATCTTAGTTGAATTTAAAATAAGCTTTTGATGAGATACAGACATCTGTTATGGCTATTTGCATGACAAAGAACAGCAGTTGTGTTTAATGAAATTTAGGTCTGTCAGCAGCTCCAGCTGTGATTTGGCTGAAAAATGTAGAACATTTTTCCAGTAATGTTTAGAATCTATTTCTAAATTGAAGACTTCCAGCAAAATTGCTCTAGGAATATTTGTTAGTAATGGGCCATTCAAAAATAGATCCTATTGTCTTTAAGGAGACTGGAAAAGAAAGACTCTTCAGCTTGAGTTATCACAGCCTAAATCTAGCTACCTAGCCTGACAATACCAATAATTAGCATTGGGAATCTGCAACTTTGCTAAATGCTTAAGACTTCTGCTCCCAAAGTAGAATTAGGTCAAGTCTGTTGCCCATCATGATTGACGGGCCTTCTTCTGCATTAATGCAGAAGAGGATGTTGAAGATGATATTTGACCTTCATGTTGTAACTGAAAAGTCATGCACTGATAGTCATATTCTATAGCATCTGTGCCAAGGAGTGAGCTACAATAGGTGTTAGAAAGTATAGGTAAAAGAAAAAGATGTAAGAATAACATGAAGCAGCTTAATATTTGGCTTTTATTTGTTTAGTCTTTTAACTGTAACAGTTTCTTTGGGGGGGGGGAAGGGGAGGAACCAACAGATAATATAGAAATCTATTTGCTTAAATTTAGGGTGTGACTGAGAGTCCCATGGTGAAATCTGTTCTTGATAAAACCAAACATTCAGTGGAGGCTGTGATCACAACGCTGGATCCTGGCATGGTTCCATATATCAGTAAGTATTTGTTACAAACTATTAAGTAGTATGGTAAATGTTAGAGAGGTTATTATAATAGTGCACTACTTTTACACTTAAAGTTTTTGTATGTAGTTTGGTAATTCAGTCACAGTATTTACTGATTTCTCAAGTGTACTGTCCAGTGAAACTCACTGTGGAGGCTGACTTTTTGTGTGTCTAGGTTCATTTGACTTTTGTGTTCTGCTATAGTTCACACAGTGGCATAATAATACCCTTTAGTTCAGATTGTGAAAGTTGATGAAGTTATTGAAAAAAAAAAAAAAAGGAACAGACCTTGTCGTGAATCCCTGAGTTGTGTACTGTTTTATCCCACTGTGATAAAACACATCCCTCTCCCTCTATTTAAGCCTTATGGAGTTGCGTTTAAAGTACACTGCATATGTTCTGTTGCATCACATGTTTAAATATTATTGTGTAAGCTATTACACTAGAGTTAAAACAAGCCAGAAGGGAGGCATACTGAGAAAGGCATAGGACAGAAGTATTCACATAGCTTTTGGGGCTTTCTTTCGGCTTTCAGCTGTTCCACTTATCTAGTCTAATAGTATTTATAATATCTGTAAGAAATTTGGCAAACTTGAAGGAGTTCCCACTTAGTAGGAACATTAAAATTTTAAAATGGTCCAACAAAGTCTGAAGTATTGCTGAACATTGAGCCTGAAAGGAGAAAGCATAGAATTGCAATTACATCTTGAGAATTACTAGGAAGTTTCCTGTAACTGAAGTCTGCTGAGTAATATGAACCAAAGAATAAATTGTTCTTTTATTTCAAATTTAAGCCTCAGGCTTATCCTCAAAGGAGGGATTTTTCTTATGTCAGGATAAATAGTGCAGACTTTGTCAGCATGGGTAAATAGGTGGAGTGATAAATAGTGCAGACTCTGTCAGCATATGTAAATAGGTGGAGTCTTAGTGTTTAGAAGAAATGCACTGGGCTATCTTATTTTTTTCTTTTAAGAGGTAGCTTAGCATGCTTCTGTACAGACAGTGAGCCTGGGAAGTGACAGGTTAAAAGGCTGTTTCTTCGGTAGTTTGCTACTGCTGTAAAATATGCTGTGCTGAATCACAGAATCACTAAGTAGTGTAGGTTGGAAAGAACCTCTGGAGGTCATATTGTCCAACCCCTCTACTTCAGCAGGGTCACTTAGAGCCATTTATCCAGGACTGTGCCATGGCAGCTTTTGAATATTTCCAAGGATGGAGACTCTATCACCTCTCTGGGCAGCCTGTGCCAGTGCTCAGTCACCCTCACAGTAAAATAAAAAATGTTGGGGTGTTCATATGGAACTTCCTATGTTTCAGTTTGTTCCCACAGCCTCTGGTCCTGTCACTGGGCACCACTGGAAAGAACCTGGCTCCATCCTCTTTGCAGACTCCCTTCAGATATTTGTACACATCAGTAAGATCTCTCTGAGCCTTTTCATCTCCAGACTGAACATTTCCAACTCTGTCCGTCTTCATAGAAGAGATGCCACAGTCCAGTGGTTCATCTAGTTCAATATTCTGTATTCAGATGAAGCAACAGGAGATGCTGTATGGTAAATTACAGTAGAACTGGTGACTTCTGTAGCCCTTTCTCCTTGGACTCCTCCTTCATCGACAGCCATTGAACTAAGGATAACAAGATGCATGTCCACACGTATTACTTTTAGTGCCTGCTTGTGGACATGCTGTCCATTAATTTGTCCATGACACTTGCTGATGCAACTTACTTATGCATCTTTCTCTGATGTCATGTTCCTTGTTTGAAAAAAATGTTTAAGCTGTTCTTAAGAAAGCTTGTCACAGAAAGGACAAGTTTTATTATATGTTTTTGCATAAATCTGCATAAATAAATTGACAGTAAAAATGATCCAGCTGTGATAGACAGACGGAAGGTATAATTGAGCTCATCAGTCACTTGTAGTAGTATTAGATGTGTTTTAATTCATGAATTGTTTTATTTTATTTTTAAAAAGTCTTAGTGAAAACTCTCCCTGGAAATACTGCCATATGGAAACCATTCAGAAATACTTACAGCTTTTTGGTTCCATAGATATTTAATATCTGAAAACAGGATAAAGCTGTAGAGAGGCAAATGGGCACGCTGAAATCCACAGTCCAAGAACAACTAGAAGTTACCATGAGCCTTTCTTTTATAGCTTATGTATATGAACTGCATTTGTGTTCTTGGTCGCTATCATAAGGAAGAGTCTGTGTCACACCAACCTTCCTTACCGCTTTCTAGAACAACAAAGCATCCTTAGAAATGTATGTCTGAGTTATTCTCCTAAATCTGTGAATTGTCATCTTAAATGAGTGGTATGATTTTTTAGGTGCAGACCAACCATCAGTTCCTGTAGTCTGTCTTTCATGTGTGAATCATGCAGGAAGTAGAAGTTAGATGAACAGCTAACTTAAGTTACTTGTGTTTCACGAAAGAACTTTTGTACCGTGCACGAGAAAGACAAGACCAACTGACGCATGCTCTTAAGATGTAGAATGTATTTGAACTAGCTTATAATGGGAAAGAGGAAAAATACATGTGTATATATGTATTTTACAGAAACTGGAGGAGAACTGGACATAGTGGTTACATCTAATAAAGAGGTAAAAGTTGCAGCAGTTCGAGATGCCTTTCAAGAAGTCTTTGGAATGGCAATTGTTACTGGAGAGGCTGCACAGTCTAACATCGCACCCCAACCCGTGGGCTATGCTGCAGGTTTAAGAGTAAGTTGATATATAACAGTACTGAAGTACCTCCAAGCCAAAGAGAGAATGTGGAATATCCACCCAGAAGACTGATTTTTCATAAAGGGAAGGTCAATTTGTGAGATAGATAAACATTTACTTTTTTTTAAAATTATTATTTATTGTTATTGTCATCTGGATCAATACATCAGTTTATAGCTGCTTGTTGAAATGGTTTTTGTGATTTTTTGCAAATATATTCACAGCAAATGAAAAATATTTTTCTCAGTTTTCTTATGTTGTCATTGATTGCTGTTACATGTAGTATACATTGCAGTATTACTGCAGTTTCAAAGTATATCAGGCTAGTCTATTACTAGCATAACATGTTGGGAATGTTAGATATTCAAAAAGACTCTTTGAGTTCTCTCTCACTAATTAGGTAGATCAGATAGTTGGATGAACACTTATCAGGGATCTTCCCAAACAGGTCTATGTTACGTTTAAAAAGTAAGAATTCACTGTGCTTCCTTGCATACAGCTGTGCTGGCCCAGAGGAAGAGTTAGCAAAGGGTTTTTCACCTGACTTAAAAAATGTAGATGTTTTTCATGTGTATATGTGCAACCACCTCTTTGGCCAGTAACTAAAAGCCCTGAGAACAACTATTTAAGATTCTGTTCCTTAAACGTAAGCAAATTATTTATTCATTAAAAGAAAGTTTTTTCTCCTAATAGCTGTGGCTACAGCTGACTAATGCCTATCCTTGTAGTGATATATTAGCTGATAAACTTTACTTTGAAGTAAAGGAGGTTAATGTGTGTGTTTCTTTACTTGTTTAGCTACTGCAATGTAGTAATAGTAGTATTTCTATTCAACTTCAGAGTGATAACAGGTTTGAAGCAGATTATTACTACATCTTAGTTGGATAGGTACCACAACAAAGTGATTCTCTCCCTTGATCTTACAAAGTTGATCCAAAGCTCTAAACGGATCTAAGCTTGAGAAATGTTAAGTTTCAAAAATGTCACTGTGAGTAACAGAAATCTATGCTGATACCTTAACTAATAGTGGAACTTGGTACAATTAAATGTTAGGAATGCATACGAATCTAGCTCTCTTTCATGGAAAAGTAACAAACTGAAAGTATTTAATTAGTTTTATCATAGTTTTTGTTACTGTTTGGAATTCCATTATGGCTTTTCTTGAGTGTTGTTTTTTGTTTTTCTGATGTTGAAATAAGAGTAATTTTTCAAAATCTCTCATATTTTCTGTTAAATTTGAAAAGTATGTTCTTGAGTTCTTTTTGCATTAATCTGTAAGTGTTGCACTATGTTGTGATTCGAAGAGAATGTTGTCTAACCTCTTATGTTACCATTTAGGGAGCCCAAGAAAGGATAGATAGCTTGCGTCGAACAGGAGTAATACATGAGAAACAGCCTGCTGTATCAATAGAAAGCTTCATTGAGGAATTGCTTCCTGACAAGTGAGAACTTTAAATATAATTCTTGGAATGGGATGGGGAAAAAAGGGAATATTCTTTATCTTGACTCAGAGGTATTTATAAAGAGTCGCTGGCAGTATCACTGAGCAGAAGAAAAGAGAGTCTGTCTTCAGTATTGCTTTGGCAAACTTGATTTGGTGATGATATTTTCAGCTTTTTGTCGAGACATCATGAGACTTAGACAAAAACCTTGTCAGATTTTTCAAGTTTCACAATATAAAAACCCAGTGAAGTTATACTGAGCTGACAAAGTTAGAGGACTGTAAAAGTTGGAATTTAGCTAGCAGTTTACTCACTCTTGTGTGCACTTTCTCTTCTCTTTCTCTGAAATTGTATTAGGTTCAGTAAGTGTATTGGGAGATGTTCTGATATTTGCAGTAATACAATTTTATCAGATAATATATTGTCAATTTTCCTTTCACCGCGAATGTACTCACTGCTTATAATTTGCACTGCACAGATAGAACTATGGTGTTTTCAGATACATTATCACTTGATTTCATAACATGCTTTTTGACAGACAGTTCTTGAAGTAGCTTTATAGTTAATTTCCAAAACATTAAGGACAATGTCATCTTTTTCTTAATGCAAACTTAAATAGCTTTTTTCTAACATTTGCATTTTGGTCATGCGTTGGGCTTTGATTTATATTTTTGACACATACTCTGCTCTTGCTCCATTTTTTAAAGGTACATTTAGTATCCGTAGTGGAAGATGGATGATGAATTTTCTAAAGTGTATAGAATTAGGAAGTGTTTTAATGTTTGTTTCGTATTTATTTCCATCTAGTCTGATTTAGAGGTTTTATTGTATTTTCCACAAAGGAGTAACTATGACAATGAGATTTCTTTCAAAATAGTTGTTTTCATCCTTTAAATTCACTCATTTCCAAGTGTTGCTTAAAGTATTCAACATAAAAGAGCTCACCTGGGACTGCAGTGTTACTGAACAGAATGCTAGCTCTTCTGTTCTAACATTACATGCTCCAAGAATGTCGTGTTCTTTGATATTGGTTACAACAGAAACAAAGAATAACATAATGTGTGCTTTTTATTCGGTAGGCAAGGCTGAAACCTTCCTTGCACAGTATTACAAAAAACCACTTGAATTATTTTTGGCCCTTGTTTTTTTTTTTTTTTCTGCAATGAACTGATAGGTCATGACACTAGTAACTGACTAATTTTTCCAAAGTAAACATTGAGGTGTTACAGTTCTAATATGGGGGATGAAGTCTGTGTTTTGATGAAATTGTTTACCATATTTACATGTGTCCAAAAGAGAAGAATTTCAAAGTAACCACCCACCAATACTAAGCTCTGCATGTAACACTTAACAGCTAAACTTCTCAATTGTCCATTAGACAGCTTAAGGACATTACTTCCCTGTCCAGTTGCATGTCCTGAATACTATTTGCAGAAAAGGTTGCAGACTCTTTTATGTGTATTATACCCTTTGATGCCTTTATTTGTTGGGAGCAAGTTATCTTTACTCATGAAGCTTTCTCAGCAGTCTTTCATAGTTGCAAGTGAGGTAGTCCTTTATCACAGAGCGTTCCAGTGCTCTGTTCCTTGCTATGAAAATGATGCAAGTGAAGTACTTCTTCCTGTCTTGTTCCACTGAACTCTTAGCATGAAGCTTTTGTGGCCCAACCAGTTGTTTTTCAAAATTGAAGCCTTGTGAGTTTTTTATAACGTGCTTCCTTCCCATGCTTTAAAAGATGAAGTATTTGTATGTAGACACATATATAATATATATGAAACAACAATTACGGTAATATTTTCCTTCTTAAAACTTTCATGATTCTTGGCCTTGATTTGTTTGTGCTTTCCCTTGACTATGTTTCTCCTGTGGCAACGCAATTGTAAAACTGTGTTAGGAATTGAATACAGTGAGGCAGTGATGATGCATTGCCCTTAGTTTTATTTGGATCATGTCAGTGTTGTTAGTTTGTTGACAGGGAGAAATGATTTAACGTTTTTGCAAGCTAGATGGGGAACCATTTCAGGTATTGCTTCAGTGGCATTTACAGTGTCTGCTACAGCAGGCGACGTGTTTGCAGAAAAGTCCAGAACTGTTTCTTCGAATAAATAATTACAATTATTTTTATAGGATTAGACATACCAAAAAAATCTTCTGAATATAGAGCATGAATGATAGATGATTTTTTTGAACTGTTAGGGAAGTTTATCTTAACAAGAAGCATTCTTTCA
>NW_010179708.1:8949-17961 GCF_000695765.1 Mesitornis unicolor | reverse complement strand
GGCCCCGCCTGCCCCCTCCGAGGAGCCGCGGAGGAGGGAAACGCTCCCGGCCCCGGTGCGCAGGGCGGGGGGATGCGTTTTTCCGGCTTTTCCCATGTTTTCCCATCCGATTTGATAGTTTTCCTCCTTTTTTTTCCTAATTTCAGGGCTGCAGCAAGGGTTTTTCGGCCGCTCGCATCACTCAGAGGGCGGTGCGGGGTCCCAGGCAGGGGCGGGGCTGGAAATAAATGGGGATCCCCGCTATAGCAGCCCGGTAATTATCTGGGAGCCCAGCAATTAGCGAGCGGCAATGCTAATGAGGCTGCAGGGGCTGCAGGTGTGAGAATATGGGTGCATGGTTTGGGACGGGGAGGACAGCCCTGGGTTTGCATCCATTTCCCCGCACCTTCCAAAATAAGCCCCAAAGCAGCAGTTTTGGTGGTGTGATTTAAAATGTGTGTGTGGAACGGACCATGGGGTGGGATGAGGCACCTGGCACCCACAGCGATGTGCATTTTGGGTGCTAAATAAACCCCATCCAGTGCCGCAGCATCTGTGACCCCGTAGTGAGCATCCCTGGGTGACAGTCTGCAGGCCAGGGCTTCGCAGGCAGCAATGGCACCGTCCCAGCTCCCTCCTGTCCTCCCGGAACAGTGCCCATCACCAAACACAAAACAGGGGATGTCCAGCCCCAGGGAACCCCATCCTAGGACCCCCTGGGGCCTTCACACCTGGGACCCGCTGCGGCTGCACCGAAATGCTCCTGGGGTCCTCTGTGCCCCACACCTCGAAACACCGAGGCTGATTTCCAGTCTTGTGCTAAAGCCGTTTCTGTATCTGAAATCAGCAGTGGCTTAATTAACCTATTAATATAATTAGCTCTTTTTATAATTAGATCCCGGGAGTCTTTGAAGGGATGGAGCATGGCAGGGAGGGGAGCAGAGCCCCGGCCTGAGACCGGAGGGGGTGCAGAGCTGTGCAAACACAGCTGCATCGGGAGGCAACGATGCTCCTGCGCGGCTGCGGGGTGCTGCAGCTGCACCATTGCATCCTTGCACGATGGCAGGGCTGCAGGGTGCCACAGCTGCAGGATGGCCCTGCTGCAGGGTGGTCCATCATCAGGGTTGCAGGGCTGCAGGGTGGCTTGGTTGCAGGGTGGCAGAGATGCAGGGTGGCAGGGCTGCATGAAGGCATGGCTGCAGGGTGGCCTGGCTGCAAGGTGGCACAGCTGCAGGGTGGCTGAGCTGCGTGGCAGGAGGGCTGCAGGGCAGTATGGCTACAGGGTGACATCACTGCAGGGCTGCAGGGTGACACAGCTATAGGATGGCATGGCTGCAGGGTGACAGGGCTGCAAGGTGGCATGGCTGCATGATAGCATGGCTGCAGGGTGGCACAACTGCAGGGTGACAGGGCTGCATAACAGCACAGCTGCAGGGTAGCCTGGCTGTAGGGTGGCACATTTGCATGAAGGGACGGCTGCAAGGTGGCACTGCTGCATGAAAGCACGGCTGTAGGGTGTCGTGACTGCAGGATGACAAGGCTGCGAGGTGTCCCTGTTGCAGTTTGGGGCTGCAGGGCTGCAGCAGGACGGGGCTTTGAGCCCTCTCGTGGCTGGCGCTCGCAGGAGGCTGCGCCGGGGCCACCCATCCCAAACTGCACGGCAGCGAGGAAATAACTGCGAGATCCCTCCCAATTCCCAGTGCCAAGGTTTCCCCAGGGAAAAACGAGGAGGAAAGATTCCGACAAGGAAGCAAATCTGTTACCGGGAGCAGTTTGATAAATAAAAATGCATCCAAAATCCACCGTGCGGCACTTGCCAGCTCTTGTCGGGTTTACGCAAGCGATTCGAAATAGGAATTGTTTCGCTCGGGGCGAGAGCGGGTTGGGAACGGCTCCAGCGCCCTGTTTGGGTTTGGGGGCGGGGGGGATGTTGTTGGAAAATGCCAATTTGTCAAAACGTTTGGCAAGAATATATCTGTTTTGGCAAATTTTTCTCAAAACATGGCCAAGGAGGCTCTGGCACCGACCTGGGGAGGGGGCGCGCAGAGCAAGCACCCTATGCTTTGGGATTTCCCGAAGTTTGTTACTACAAAGAAATAAAGAAAAAAGGCTCAAGGGATCAGCGGGGATGGAAAAAAACTGCTTTAGAAACATGGGAGATCATTTAACAGGTCACCTCCAGAGCGGCGTTTGCCGAGCTGATAAAGGCGAGCAAACTTCTTACGGCGCGCACAGCTTGATTCGAAACGGCTGCTCCCACACAGCCAATTACTCCGGGCCCTTCCAATCCAATTAGGGAGGCTGTTTTCCCTAATTACAGCAGGGTGTTTTACAAATACAGGGTTCAAAGAGCAACCCATAGAAAGGAGCTTGGTGAGAGGCAAAGCGAGGAGGGAAAGTTCATCCCCAGGGATGCAGGGGTTCCCGTCCCCAGGGATGCGGGTACCACAGGGGATGGGATGCCCGAGCTGGAAGAGCAGCGCCGTGACATCCCTAAAACACAGCCCTGCTGTCCAAGGAGCCAGGATCTCCAAAGTGGGGTCCTCACCATGAGCCCTGGGGTTGGGGATGCCACCAAGGTCCCTGTCAGTGCCACCTGAAGTCCCCTTCAGTGTCTCAGCAAAGGCCACCCCTTGTAACCCTGCTCAGGTGTCCCACAATTTTAGCCTTTCCCCAGAGACATGGTGGGCTTTAAAATTTACCAATTGGGCATTGAAAAAAAACCCAAAACAAACAAAAAAACCCATCCTCAATGTAAATTTGCTGGGGGATTTGCCCAGATCCTGCTGGTGAGGAGATCCCAGAGTCGATCCCTTCTGGATCCGAGGGGTTCCCATCACCTGGGGCAAAGGAGACCCTGCTCATGGTTGGGCTTGATGACCTTAAAGGCATTTCCCAACCAAAGGACTCTATGAAATTCCTCACCAGGGATGAAAAATAAACCCACAAACTCCATCTGCAGTCCAAGAGGCTGAGCAGGTCTTGGAAGGGCCAGGACCGGGGCTGAGTGGTGGCTCCAGCACCTTCACAGCCATCCCAATCCTCACCACAACCACTTCATTGGGCCCACCCCAAAACCCTGGCCCGCGGCCACCTCTGGGGTGTAGCACAGACCCCATTATAAAGCGTGTGACAGCGGCTAGCGCTGCAAAGTGAAGTTGTACATTCTCCATCTGAAACTCCGGGAGGAATGTCAAGCAGGGGAATGCAATTTCCAGCCTGGAGCAGAGCCAGCGGCGCCAGGGCGAGAGTTTTCTTAATATGGTTTTGCAAAACTCCAGAGTAGAAAATTGCCCGTGGTAGTAACAACCCCAAGGAGCCGGAGACAGCGCCGGGAGGAGGTGAAGCATTTGCACAACAGAAACACCCATCAGCTCTAACAAACCTGCTGTCCCCTGCCAGGACCTTTGGCCACCTCAGCTCCCTGCTCCAGCCCAATCTCTGCTGGGATTTGGGGGATGAGCCATGCGGGAGCTGCATGGACCAAGGCAAAGCCCAAACTGGGGAGGGAGCAGCACCCCCGGAGCATCCCCACTGCCCCCTCAGCCACCCCGGGGAGCGTTGCCTGCTCACTGGGTCCTGCCTGGCTGCAGTTACCAAAGGAGCCTTCCCCCAGCTCCTGCTTGTCATTTAAATAACCCCAATAAGGGGATCAAGCAGCCAAAAGCCACTGATTTCTTTTATAAAGCTTTGATTTCAAAAATAATACACATGAAATGTGTGATTTTTATCTGAGCAGACAGAGTGGCAGAGTATGAGACCTTCTCCTTTCCCTTGCAAACACAAATGTGGGGCTGGCTGCAATTATGATATATGATTGATATATGATATATGATATATGATATATTTTTTAATATATAGTATATAATATATACTATATAACATATAACATAAACATATATATGATAAAATATATGATATATGATATATATGATATATATGATATATGATATATGATATATGCTATAGATGTGAAGACACAAGAGTGACAGTGGTTTCCCCTCATCCTGGAGTGAAAAACTACCGGGATGGGGAGAAGGCACAAAAGCAAAGGTGTTTTTTTGCCTAATTTGCTGTCACGCAGCCCCTGATCACACAGGTCTATGGAAGCAGAGGGGCTGCTTTACCCTATTTAGATATATGGGGTGACGAGGCCACGTCCAGCTGAGGAAGTCCCCTCTTGGAGCCAGGCGATGCCACGCAGCCGGACATGAAACATTGCTGTTGGCCGGTGATCTCGTTTGGAGTTAATTATGTGCCAGATAGGGGTACATCTAATGGGCTTGGGAGCATCCCAGTGAGGGCTCTGAGCATCCCATTGATGTGTCCATGAGCACAGGGATTTGTTTTGCTGGGTGTTTCAATACCTGGTCCTTATCTCCTGATCTAAATCAAGAGCACCGTCCCGTTAGGATGGGGCCAGTTTGGCAGATCAAACAGCACACCACACTGAAGTTCCTCATTTATTTTAAAAAATATATCTATAACAGGCTAGCAATAGGGTCACCGTATGGTTTAGTCCCACTTTTTTAGCCTAAGAATGGAGCTGAATCCCTTTGGCTCATGCCCCTGTTGCATTATCCCCCTAGTGCTGAGCACCAAAGGCACTGGGACAGCACTGGTGTGGGCCTGGGAGATGCAAAATGATGGTGGGAAGGGAAGGATGCCAGCTCCCCCAAAAGAAAAACCCAACCAGTTTTGGGGTAAGAGGCTGTTTTGCTTGTTTGCATTTAAAAAAACGAAGTCACCACACGCAGATGGCTGCATTTACGAGTCTGCAAAGCCCTGGCGTGCCCGCTGCTAATTCCTCACGCAGGTGGGGGGTGGCTTGCGTTTGGCTCCGGTTCAGCCAAATATTGCGGGGCCAAAGGGAGAGGAAGGTGTGGGGTGGGGAACTGCAACATCTGGAGCTGAGCAATAACGAAGCAGTGTTTTAAAAGAGAATGTCTCAAATGGATGGAGGGGGGGGAAAGCGGAGTTCAAAAGGCTCCCCCCTGGTGCCTGTCCTGCACTTGGGTGGGTTTTGGAAACAGAAAAGAAATAAATGTGGTGTTGAAGGAGGAGGCAAAAGCCCTGGGTGAAACGTTGGGCAGCTGCACCCCCAGCAAAACCCATTCCTACACTGCAGATGATGAAGATTCCACAGCTTAACACCATAAAACCTGAATTTCAGAAGATTTTCAGTAGCAGCAGCTGCTGCTTTGGGCCAGAATCCGGAATTTTAGCTCCCAGGAGATGGGGATGATCCCGCTCCCTGCATCCCATGGTTGGTGCTGGTGGGAGCTGGCACGGGGCAGCAGCTCCATTGCCCCATCTTTAAGTTATACGTAGGGGTAATGCATTTTCTATGCATTATGTCTGTTTTCATGGTCTATTCCACTCTTAATTCTGCAAAACCCCTGTGACAGCAAAATATTGCACCATTAAGAGCAGCTAATGAGCAGATAATGAATCTGGTGATTAATACAAGGAGCTGATTCTCTCATTCCCCCAGATAGTGGCATGCATCACACACACCCGTGAATTACAGCTGCTTAAATCAAAGCCTGAGCAGCAGCAAGTCACACCAGAGCTGTGCATGCCAAGCGTGCCATGACTCTGCTTTTTGGGTGAAAAACACCCGTTTTCCAGCAAGACTTTGGGTCTTATCCCAGGAGGGAACAGAGGTGAGTGGAAGGGGATCACTACAGCCTGCCAGGACCTCATGCATCACCCGGTGCCGCTCATGTCCCATCACCTGCCATGTAAACACTGGAGCAACCGGTGGGGAAAGGCTGGAAAGGCTCCAAACAAGGGGAAAGGCGCAAGGTGCGTCGCCTTCCCGCAGCCCCAGGGCTGCGATACCTCCCGCACCAGTGAACCGCAGGTGCTGGGGGCCTGCGAGCGCTCGCCCACGCATTTTGACAGCGATCGCATCCTCCCTACCTGTCCTTTAACTCCCAAAGCTGTAGGAGCAGCTCAGAGCATCCCCTGCCTTCCCAAAACAGCCCCCGACAGGGCACTGGGAGCCCCCACGGTGCTCGCCCACCCCATGCAGCACCAGCCACAGAGCCAGGATGTGGGGCTGGACCCCCCCCAGCCCCTCTCCCACTGCCCCCCAGCAGGACCCCCCATCCCCGGGCTCATGTGAACGCCCCGTGGTCATTTTTAAGCTCAGATCTTTGGCGTTATTAATCACACACGCGCTGGTCTCGCTCCCCCTGTGGGGTAACATCTGGGGGAGATTCATCACAGCCGCGGCGGGCTGCAGCCCCCCACCCTCCCCACCGAGCAGGATGGGTCACATCTGAGCCCCCGGCCCCCTTGATGTGGGGTCATTAACATGCACAGACTTCCAGCCCAATTACTCTGCAGATGAAATCAAGATCCCGCCGCCTTATTGTTTGCATCTGGAGAGCTGCATCCGCGCACACCCCTCTTGCCTCCTCCTCCTCTTCCTCCCCAGCCCAGCCCTGGCTTCATCTGGATGGTGTTTACCACAGCTTGGTGTATGGGAACACATCTAACGCACCATAATAAGATTATCCCTATGCAACAGCGATTATCCGTAGCATCTTTGGAGAGGAAAGGATGCTCCGTTTCCTGACCCTCATTTCTCCTCCTCTTTGTGGGGAGCGCTGATTTTCCTCCCATGATCAGCTCTTGCAGGAGAGGTTCTGCTCTCCAGGAAAGCTCAGAGCAAAGCCCAGGTAGATCTCACCACAACCCCTTTGCAGTTCCAAGCTGCTGCTATTCCTCCAACCCATGCTACACAAAGAAGCAATTATGCTTCATTGCTGCTCATTAATACATTCAACAGCATTTTGAGCTTGGTTCAGGAGGAAAAAAAAAAGAATAAAAAATCAGTTGCATCAGAAATATTTGAGGCGCTGAAGTCAGCGCGCAGGTGCTGGGGCTGATGTGGCACCAGCCCAAGCAGAAAGTTCCTAATCCTGGTGATTGCGGCCCATAAATACGGGTGTGGGCTTGGGGCTCACATCCCAGGCAGCACCGGCCACCGCAGCGGTGGGTTTGGCTCTCCAGGGCTTGTTAATGAAGGGAGAGGTTGTTAATTATCATTTCCCACTGCATTTTGCTCCTCTCCAGGAGCTGATGCTTTGCCAGGGGCTCTGCTTCACCAAAATGTGGGGTCTTTCCGAAGGAAGCCCCAAATCCTCCCGGGTGACGGGAGAAGAGAGACCCTGCATTGAGGGGAAGCGTCGTCCCCAGGGCAGAGGTGCCAATGTCCCCCCATGGAGCTGCAGCAGGGACAAGGAGCTGCCTCGGAGGCCTGCACTGAGCAGCAGAAGGAATCTGGGTTTCTTTCTCGCCCCCCCGTAACCCATCTGTCCTTAATTTCTTTGGGGGTTTCACTCCAAATTCTTCAGATTCTACGGCAAATGCTTTGCAGTCCTCGCCTGCAACCGGAGCAGAGGGAAAGGAAAATACCAACCCCACAGATTCACCCACATCCCACCAGCATCACCAGAGGCACTGGGAGCCTTTACTGGGGGATGTGTAGCAGCAGGGGACACCAGACAGTGCCCAAACCCCGGTTCCTGCATCCACCCATCGCTCCATGCACAGATCCCGAGCTTTGGCCCATTTTTCCAACCCCTGCGCCAAGCAGTGCCCATCCTGCCCATGCTACGACCACACATCCCTTCCCCTCCCGCAGACCCCAGCACCAGGAGGCCGATGTCAGCTTTGCCAGGGCTCTGCTGGGAGGCGTTTCCACCCCCTTTCATCATTTATCGCAACAAATCACTTGTTTTGCCCTCGTTTTGCAATTACAGGATGGTAGCTCTGGGCTACGAGCGAATGCAAATGTCCCTGGCTGGGGTGCAAACCAGAGTCACACACACACCCCCCTCCCCCCCCCATCCCCAGTCACTGCTAATTAGCCACTAATTTTACAGACTCATTTATGGTTTGCAGTCGTTTAACCTTTCCCATGGGCTGGGGGGAATGGCTTAGAAAGCATTGGGAGGCGCTGCCTGCTTGGCTGAGGGGAACTTGGGGTGCTCACAGCTCCCCTTGGGTGCTCCCAGGACATCAGGATCCAAAACACATCCCCGCTGCTCTCATGCGAAGCAGAAATTCAGATCCTGCATGATATTGGGTAAAAATGACCCTGCTCCAACAGCAACCAGCACAAACCCACACAGAAATTCAATTTGGGCCCAGCTTGGGGGATTTCAGCAGCGCCATGGCTTGATGCATCTGTCTGCGAGAGCACATTTCCCCCCAGAGCCCACATCCCAGCCACGGGTCTGATCGGTATCAGGATCCCGCGCCGGCCTCAAATGAAGAAATTAAGCGAATACCTCGCATATTTTGGCAGCTCCCGCACGTGAGCAGCTGTGGTGGGAGACACGACCCGGCTCGTTTCGGCGTGCGCCGGCAAACCGCAGCTTTTTGCTGTTTCCCCAAACGCAGGGGTGTTCGTCGCGCAGGGAGCTCAGCTCCCATCGAATCCATCGGAAACAGGGAGTGCTCCAGACTCATCTTTGCTTTCTATCTTCACCCATCCTGCAAACAAACACTCGTGCCAAAAGAGCCCCGCACACGTGTAGGCGGCTGCTGCGGCTCCAGCTGGGGGTCTCAGCTTGTGGGGTGCAGGGGTACACAGGAATATGAAATACGGGGTTTTCTTTCCTGCCTCTACAAATGCCGTACCTCAAGGGTAACCTGGAACAAAGCAGACAGCAAAACCAGCCCAAAATCCCAAGCAAACAGCAGTCCCGTGCTGTCCTGTGGTGCAGGAGCCCCAGCACCACCCAGCTCTGCGAGGAGCATCCCATGGCCTCAGGGATGCGTCCCATGGGCAGGGTGAGATGCACCGACCACTGGTCCAGAGGGAAACCCCTCATCCAAGGGACCATGGCAGCTGCTTTGCCGTGGGAAACCCAGTCAAGACCTGCACCCCCCTCCCATTTAATATGTATGGCTCAATGGGGAGCCTATCGCCCACATGGGTCCCACCAAGGATGCACTCAAACTCCAGTGCAGTCTTCCAACAAAGTCCTGCTCGGGCTCCCAGCCCTCTGGGAG
>NW_010179708.1:0-8932 GCF_000695765.1 Mesitornis unicolor | reverse complement strand
GGTGCTGTCATTAGGGTCTGGGGTACATTTGGGCTTCCAGCTCTCTGGGAGACCCCTGCACCCACAAACCAGGGCTGTCTTTAGGGTCTGGGGTACATTTGGGGCCCCAGCTCTCTGGGAGACCCCTGCACCCACAAACCAGGGCTGTCATTAGGGTCTGGGGTACATTTGGGCACCCAGCTCTTTGGGAGACCCCCGCACCCACAAACCAGGGCTGTCATTAGGGTATGGGGGTACATTTCAGGCAGGGGTGCAGGACCCCAGCTGAGCAGCACCCCATGATCCACCACCCAAATTGAGGGCTCAGCACTCCAGCTCCCACCCCACAGCCAACCCCCGATGTTTACCAGCATTTATGCACCATCTATTGTCCCATTTTTTGAAATACATAATAAAGTATGTACGATGGGGGCGCAGCTCATGTTCAGGTCAGGTCCTGGGGCTCTGCTGTTCTCAACTGAAGCAGCCACTCACCATGGGGCCATCAGGCAGAGGGTTTGCTCCTGCTGACTCCAGTAATCTCCACCCAGAGGATTTTGGAATCACAGCATCAACAGAGGCTCCCTACGCACCCCCTATCCAAAACTGCAGCTCAACCCATCCCAGGAGACACCAAAACTGGCTGCTCCCTCCTTTAAGCCCTGCTCTGGGCGATGCCTGAGCCCAGGTGAAGCAGCTCAGCCCCATCAGTGCCCCAGAGCCAGCCCTGCCCTCCTCACTGCACCATCAGCTGTGCGGGCAGGATTGGACCCACACACCCCATTTCTGCGGGGGTCTTAGCAGCCAGGACCCCACAGGTTCATGTCCAGGTCCAGTGGGGTCCATGTGGGGTCTGTGGGTCCTTACAGGGCAAAGCAGGGCCAAGGGAAAGGACGTGTTTGCCCCTTGCTGGAGCTGCACTGGCTCTGTTAGCAGGTTGTTAATTACAGAGATTTAAAGAGCTGGGGGCTGATCAGAGCCACACAATGAACCAGTGTGGTCCCTGTGGGCCCTGAGATATGGGTACAGACAAGAGCTTTTGGCAATGGGACAGAAGAGGGTGTCTCCCTGCTCAGAGACGTGCTGGGAAGCATGGCCAAGACCACTGGTGGCACCAGTAAGGACCATTCCACAGCGCTGTGGGGCGATGGGACAACCCAGAGCAGCTCCACTGTGCTGGGCAGAAGCGGGTGATCTCCAGCATTGCATCTTAGGAGCCATCAGTGAAATGAGCGATTTTAATTAAGTGCAATCTAAGTTAGGTGGTGATGTTAAGGGAGATGATAGAAAACACCGCCCAAGGATGGGTTTCATGGGCTTTGTCAGTTTGTGACCTGGCACCAACCTCGCCCCGCGGTGCACCCACAAACCCCACTGCCTTCCAGCCAGATTTCCCACTAAAAGAGCATCCCACCCCATTTCTGTGCCCCTATCGGGGATGGATGGACAGAAAGCACCGTGGCTGGGGGCAGCTCATCTGGACAGACAGAGCTGTGCTGTGACCCATGCCTGGACGGACAGACAGACGGACACGGGACATGGCTGGGAGAGGCAGCCCCTCCCGCCTGCACTGCATCCCTGTCCCAGCCTCCATACCAGAGCCAGCGGCTTAAATTAATCTGCGATTAACCAGTTTGAGCTCTGCCTTTGAGTTTGCTGCCTGTGAGATGTTTTAAGAGCAGAGAGGCCGATTTCCATAAACCACCAGCCCCAATGCGAGACGTCAGAGGGGACCAAAGACAAACCACGATGCAGGGAAGATGCACCCATTTAAAATAATCTGCGATGAACACGGCACAGCCCTGAAGACGCATGTCTCTTCCTCTTTAAATAAATTTATTCTCTCCCAATGCCTTTCCGCTCTTTATTTTACATCTAATAATGACGATGCAGTTAAAACCAGCATCTCCTCGGAGGTGGCCCCCACTGCCGAGCACCCGGAGCGAGAACCCGCAGCCCCAGAGAAAATGTGGGGCTTGTGGAAATTCCTGGCAGCCCTCCCGCAGCTTTCCTACTCCCAAAATTAAAGGATGGAGCCGCAGCAAGGCCTCCATCTGAATTAAAACGAGCTATATTTGCTGTTCTCGCTAATTGAGTTATGTGATGGATGATAAGCAGAGCCGTCCCTTGTAGTTCCTGGTTTTAATAAGTTTAGTGCTCAGACGGATGCACGCCAGCGTGTCCCCGTGCTCAGAGCGCAGGAATTCGGTCCTGGGCTGTCTGCACCCTGAGAGGCTGGAGGGGAACTCGGGGGTTTTTGGGAATTGAGGTGCAGAAGCCATTCCCATGGGGCAGATCCAGCCTCTCCCTCCCGCTGCTGCAGGACCCGGTCCCCACATCCTCGCTGTCCCCATCCAAGTGGGTTCATCCACAGCACCCACCCAAAACCTGGTCCTAACACCATCGAGATGAACTTAATCCAAAAATCTCAGGCCAGAGGCTTCAGTGAGACCGAAGGGCCCTGCCAAGAGTCACACTTCCTGTACTGAAGTGCACAAAAGCTGGACATGTAAGACATGAAGGGAGCGCTGTCAGGGTAGGCCAGTGCCAGTCAGCAAATATATAACAGTGGGAACATGAAATATTAATTCCTGGCGCATAAAACAATAGGAAAAACCTGCTTTTTGAGGCAGCCATCAATCCTCACTCAGCAGGGAACACGGAGAGACGCTAATGCCATACAGGTTCTGCTTAAACGTTTGCCTTCCTTAATGCTCACGCGAGAAGCATTTGCTTTGAAGTTGTGAGTAGACTGTAAATGTCTTTTGTGCGAGATGAAACATGATAAGACATGAAACCGGCAGGCTAAACTGCAGTTAATCAGAGTGGTTTAACAAGCAACAAATCATTATTGTAGACAGGGAAGTGCAGCGCTTAAAAGCACATGGCACAAGGATCGCAGAGAGGAGAGCACCGGATGGGCATCGCTCATCACCAATGGGATCTTGGGTTGTGCCCCATTGGGGTGGCTATGGGAGCAACCATGGTGCTGGATCAATGCTTGTAGGGCTGGGCTGATGCTCACAGGCTGGACCGATGCTTGCAGGGCTGCACCATTGTTCACAGGGCTGAGCCAATGCTCACAGGGCTGCAGTGATGCTCACAGGGCTGCACTGATGCTCGCAGGGCTGCACTGATGCTCACAGGGCTGAACTGATGCTGACAGGGCTGCAATGATCCTCACAGGGCTAGATCAATGCTCACAGGGCTGAACTGGTGCTCACAGGGCTGCAGTGATGCTCACAGGGCTGAACTGGTGCTCACAGGGCTGCACCAATGCTGGTAGGGCTGCAGTGATGCTCACAGGGCTGCACTGATGCTGGTAGGGCTGCACTGATGCTGGCAGGGCTGCACTGATGCTGGCAGGGCTGCAGTGATGCTCACAGGGCTGCAGTGATGCTCACAGGGCTGCACTGATGCTCGCAGGGCTGCACTGATGCTCACAGGGCTGCACTGATGCTCGCAGGGCTGCACTGATGCTCGCAGGGCTGAACTGATGCTGACAGGGCTGCAGTGATGCTCACAGGGCTGGATCAATGCTCACAGGGCTGCAGTGATGCTCGCAGGGCTGCACCGACGCTGGTAGGGCTGCACTGATGCTGGCAGGGCTAGATCAATGCTCACAGGGCTGAACTGGTGCTCACAGGGCTGCAGTGATGCTTGCATGGCTGCAGTGATCCTCACAGGGCTGCACCGATGCTGGTAGGGCTGGACCAATGCTCACAGGGCTGCACTGATGCTCACAGGGCTGCACTGATGCTCGCAGGGCTGCACTGATGCTCGCAGGGCTGCACTGATGCTGGCAGGGCTAGATCAATGCTCACAGGGCTGCACTGGTGCTCACAGGGCTGCAGTGATGCTTGCATGGCTGCAGTGATCCTCACAGGGCTGCACCGATGCTGGTAGGGCTGGACCAATGCTCACAGGGCTGCACTGATGCTCACAGGGCTGCACTGATGCTCGCAGGGCTGCACTGATGCTTGCAGGGCTGCAGTGATGCTCACAGGGCTAGATTAATGCTCACAGGGCTGCAGTGATGCTCGCAGGGCTGCACTGATGCTGGCAGGGCTAGATCAATGCTCACAGGGCTGCAATGATGCTCACAGGGCTGCACTGATGCTTGCATGGCTGCAGTGATGCTCACAGGGCTGCACCGATGCTCACAGGGCTGCACCGATGCTGGCACAACCCAGAGCAGCCTTCCCCAGCGGGGCAATGCATTTTGGGGATGGTTCATCCAGCCCCACATCAGGACTCAGGGAAATCAGGGTGCTGCAGGCATCACTGCCGTTTCAAATGCTGGCACCGGCTCTGGCTGCACCCGCAGCATGGGATGGGGGTGATTTGTCCCACCCTGGGCAAACTCTGCAAGAGCCATGCAGGGAAAGTCACCCTCAAAAGTGCGGGGTGCACTTGGGCTGAGGATGGAGCCCGAGGTGGGCACGGGAAGGGCAGCAGCACCGCCAGCCCCCACCGTGTCCCAGCACAGAGCACAGGAGCCAGGGCACGCACAGGAGTCCCGGGACAGGCATCTCCCACCTCAAAAATGATCATGATTAGAGGTGCTGCGCACTTGGGAGCGTGAGATAAGACCCCAGAGCAAGCGTCTAAGTATGGCTGATTAACAAATAAACCCTCACTAATTGCCTGAAAAAGGCAGATTTCAACAACCAGGGAATAATTTTAAAAAAGAATATAAATTTTCCTTGGGGTAAACATTTTTTCCAGCGTGCTCATACTCGCTCTGTGTGTTTCCAGTCGTTATCTCCCTAATTAACACACACCACAACCCGAAAACAAATTTCCCCACCTCTTGGCTCTGTGAGGCTCAGCCGGATTAACCAAACCTGGGGAAGGGGGTCAGCACCGCCCTCACCTGACGAGATGGGTTTTGGGACGGGGAGGTGAAGCTTTTATCGGTGAATAAAGTGGAATAAGCCTTTAATTTTCCCCAGCTGTGGCTGGATGTGCTGAGGGACAGGTGAGCTCCTGGGGACGGATATTGCCCCATGTGTCCGGGGGAAATCAAGGGTGTTTGGTGGGGTTTTTTTAATTGCCATCACTTTATTTTCTGTAGTTCACACAAAATCACCTCTGGCCCTTATTGCCTCCCCAGAAAATTCAAATAATGGCTTTTAAGCAAAGTGATGCTCCAGAGCCCATCACCACGGTGGGACCTCAGCATGGCTGGGGCCGAAAGTGCCCATTTGCCAGGACCGGGCTGTGCAAGAGCACCCGAATTGGGCTGTGCTTATTGCCCCAGTGTCTAAAACCCCAAAATTGCCACTTTGGGGCACTTGGTGTGCGTTTATGGGCAGCTGCACCCTCCTGCCCACAGACCTGCGGACACAGGGAACCCCATGGGCTCAGGAGGAGGGGGAAAAACTTCTGATCGAAGGGTAAAATTAAATAAAACCACGCAAAGAGCAAAAAAAAAGGAGCCCTTCCCTCGGAGCCGGGCAGCCCGCTTGAAAGAAGAGTTCAAAATGCAGGTAAAAGCAGGCGGGCGCAGGCAGAGGAATAGCGGTAATTAGCGCTTCCTAATGACTCCAGGTCGTTTTCTATTTTTCCTTGCTAACGCAATTTCGACGGGGCTCGTCGTCTCTACGAGCACAATTAACCCGAAGCGCTCCGTGCGCTGCCGGCCGCTGGAGCCGGCCCGGGAAGGGTCAAAGAGGCAGCTCCGCTCCGCGGCATGCAAATGAACACATTACCAAATTAAAGGGGGAGGTCAGCTGGAGGCTACGGAGGAGGAAATGAGTGATTTTTCAAACAGCCAGGGAAGTTTGCGTCGGCCTGGTAACGTAATGCGATTTTTGTCATTAAACCCGCGTCGCTGATTGGGGTGGGGAGGCGGCTTTTGCCCACCTAAGCAAAATCCTCTTATTAAGGCAGAATTGTCATTAGTGCAATGATGAACCGGGGACGAACGGCACAGGGGAAGGACCGGCCGCAGCTCCAGGAAAATGTCGCATCCTTATTTAAACCATTTTGGGGTTGTTTGTTTTTTTTAGGGTCATTTTCCTTATGGTTGCTGCAAAGTGGAACCGCAGGAAGGCGCAGCTCCCACCGTGCCCCCTCCCCAGCTCCTCCTCCGCTCCCTCCGCGAACGGGGAAGGGTTTGGAAAGGCGCTTGCACCCCCCCGTGCCCACGTCCACGAACTGCAAGGCAGCGCGGAAGCGTGGCTGTGTCCCCCTGGGACACGAGTGGGGGCATCGTCCCCCTCCCACCCCAGCATCTCAGGGGAAATCATCCCAAAAAATACCTTCCTGCCCTGCACCATGGAAGGGGTTCAGGGGGTGTCCCAGGGATGGATGGATGACGGATGGATGATGGATGGATGATGGATAATTGATGGATGATGGATGGATGATGGATAATTGATGGACGATGGATGGATGATGGATGGGTGGTCCCATGGTGGTCCACGGTGGGAAGCAAAGGGGCAGCTCCTGCCCACATGCGACCAGGCTCAAAGCAGCAGATAATTAACCAGTCAAAAAGCATTGAATCAGGCTGGAACCTGATTAATAATTAAAACCCAGAGGTTGTCCCATGCACGGGGGATGAAAACCCAGAGGTTGTCCCGTGCACGGGGGATGATCCAGCGGCAGGGCAGGTCATGGGGCACTGGATCCTGCTCTCCAGAGGGGACTTTTACCCCTCGGAGGAGGGAACTGAAGCCTGGCAAAGTCCAGCTCAAGTCTCAGCACCCATGAACCCAGCATTCAATGCTGCTGGGACAAGGAGACCTCTGGGAGGCAGGGAATGGTTGTGGCTTCCAGTTTGCAGGCAGCTTTATGCAAGGAAACCATCGTGAGACACCGCTAAAACTCAGATCTTCTGCCCAGAAAACCCTGCCAGCCCAGAAGGTACCGAAAACACGCTGTGAAACACACTAAAACCTGCTTTAGTCGGGCAAAAACGTGAACTGGAGTGAAAAGAAAAGCTGCCCCAATGCGAGTTCTGCCTCCAGGGATGTCCAGAGGCCTCCAGTGCATCAGCATCCCCCTTGAACGTGGCAAGAATGGGGATAGCAGTGACAGATACGGGATAAAACCACCCCCACCGACCTCAGACCGACCCTTCAGGCTGCAAGACCACGCTGGATGAAAGACAGCGTATGTCCACAGCTTATTTTCTTAAAGAAAACTGAGGTTATTTCTCCAACACAGTGAACCAGTGCTTTATTTTCTGTACTGGAAGAGGTACGAGACCAGCGGTGAGCTCCAGGTGATGTGCTGGTGCGTTGCACCTTTTATCAGTGCCCTCCTAAGGGTGGGTCGAGGCAAAACGATGCCTTGATTTCAAAGGTTTGATTTCCAAATCGGGTGCTGAATTAAGGAGAAATCAGTGCCGCAGCCCCTCTGAGTGTGGAGGGAACACGGAGGTGATTCCTAAAGCCTGAGTTGTGCCAAGCGTGGCCCCGTTTTGGCCTCCCCTGCACCCCCGTACAGCGAGCAGGAGCCGTAGGTGCCAGCGGAGCTCACAGCACAGTGATAAATCTGGTGTAAGGCCAAGTCTGATCAAGTGCAGAGAGGAGACGGGAAATCCAGAACCGTGTGTGGGATGGGTCGAGGGGGGAAAATACCTGGATGCTGCCTCACGGGATCATAAAACCATCCTTGCCCTAGCACCCGGGGGGGTTTATATAGGGCAATTCATACCATGACCCAGCCTGGAATAGCACCAGGGATTAACCCCGGCTCGACCTCGGCTAATCCAGAGTGACTCCTGGGAAACGCCAGCGGAGCGGCTCCGGGTCGCACCAGAACCGGCCTCTCCTGGGGGGATGTTCAGCGCATCCTGGCTCAGCTGAGCTCAATGGCAAAACCCCACAGAGCTCAGCAGGGGCAGGCGCTGCTTCAGGGGATGAAGCCGAGAGGATGAGGATGCCAGAGAGGTTGGGGAGGGGAAAATGAAGAGCTGTAGCCTTTGCATCACCCCAATCTGTGTGAAACACCCCCAGGCACAGGTCATAACCCAGCACAGAGCTTCAGCACCCCCCTTTTCCCCTCGCCTCCCACCCTGGATCAGAGCAGCCCGGAGAGGGAACCAGCCCAGGGGAACCAGGAGCTTCTTTAGGGTTCCTCTTGCTCCTGGTGCCCCCGTAACCGGACAGCGCATCCCAAGGTGTGAACGCAGGATCAGCCCGAGAGCTGGGTGCCAGGTAGAGCCGCTCGCTTACTTCTCCTTCAGGTCCTTGTCTGCTTTGCCTAAAAGAGGGGGAGAAAAAAATCAGTGGTTTTTGCTCCAGAGCCCCCAACCCCTTTGATGTGGTTATTCCACCACCTCACAGTCACTGCTGTCCAACAGTGAGTTGTGGCTGGGGTGCTGTGCTGAACTTGCCCTCCCAAGGCCTTTTTTTGGCTGGGGGGAAGCAAAGAGCACAGTAACCACCCCGGTGAGCAGCCCTGCCCTTCCCCACAGGGCAGCTGCAATATTCAGAGCCCCTCAGAGTGAACCAGCGAACCCCCCCAGCCCAATTTCTGCCATAGCTGGAGCTCCCTGCCCTCACTTTGCAAACCTCCAATGCTCAACCGCCCCTCGGACACCCAAAACCGCATCCAGGAGCTCCAGCACCCTCTGCATCTCACCATGGGGAGGGCAGGGATCCCCACCAAGCCCTACACTGACACATGGGAGACTGATTTCAACTCCTTGGCTTATCTGCACAGCCAGCCACAGCACACACCTCGCCCCCGCCCCCCGGCTATCGGCTTCCCCCAAAACCACAACCACGTGGGCTGCAAACGGCTGCCACGCCGCAGCCCGTACCTTTCGGGACGAACTTCAGCGAGCTGCTGAATATTCAGAAGCGGGACTGGCCCCTGGTGGGCCCATCGTTGAGGAATTCATGGCCCAGCCCGTTGCCGCATTTGCCACAGGACACCTAAAAAGGGAAGGAGAGGGTTCAACCCCCGGCAGCTTCACTCAGCAAACAGGCTCATG
>NW_010179707.1:76237-108838 GCF_000695765.1 Mesitornis unicolor | reverse complement strand
CTGTGATTCTGTGATTCTGTGATTCTAATGTTTTTAGAAGTCTTTTTTAAAAAAGAGTAAGAAACAGTAAGATAATGCTCTTTGACAAGGATCACTTTAAAGGAATAATTACACCAAGGAAGGAAGGAAAGGCAATCGTACAAATAAATGAGCACCTTCAAATTATTAAGCAATTAAAGCAGCAGCAACATGCTCAGCTTCATAGAAATGAGTACTATAAACAAAGACAGCTTTACAAATGTGGAGTTCAAGTCACAACTTTTAGCTGGGATGTAATTGCACATACATTATTGCAGTTAGATTTGTTTAATCATTTCTCCTTTTTGCACAAGGCATCATCAGGAATAGTTATTCTTGTGCTGAGCTTCTTGTTATCATTATGGCGAATGTGAACATCTAGAAATTTAGCTTTGTATAAATCCTGTAAAGCAGCTATTACTGCTATCTCTTCATTTCAGGACTCACAGCACAATCAGTGAGTGAGCACTTTACAGTCACGCTGGAGCCACTTCACAGAGAAGAATTAAATAGAGAATTTCCAGCTCCAGATTCTGTACCTTGGCTCTGACATCTCTGCTGCATTCTTCTGCGAATGTTAGGGTATCCCTGCTATCCATCAGGATAACAGCCTGGAGAGGTGATCAATCCAAATGATACTATATTTTACAAACATTCTCCTTTGGTCAAATAGTTAAGACCTACAGGTACCTTCTCTTCCTACAACAGCAGGACATCTTGACTTTAATCCTCTATTTCTGGTCAAAAGCTGCTGTTCCTAAACAATACATCACCATGGGAAGACACTTCACTATTTAAAAGCATTAGATCAGTTTGTTTCTGAAGACTGATGTGAGGTCTTCTGTGCTGCCCACGCACAATCCATAAGACTGGGTGTACATTGCTCTGTGACATCGGCGTGACTTTGCAGCCTCTCCCTTCAGGTCACCCTGACTTCACTTTAAACACATTGTTTTACTTTTTGCTTCCCTATCACATGGTATAAACAGTATTTAGAAAAAAAATGATAAGCTAAGGTAAATGACCAGAATAAATAATAACGCTGAACACTTTTACTGTATAAAGAGATTCCAACCACATAATCCAAATATTTACAAGCCAGGATGAGTCAAAGTTAATTTTTCACAGATACCTCCATAAGAGGGTAGTTTACAGGAAAGATTTGAATGCTAAAAAATTCCATCCTTGCCAATTGTGTTTGGAACAGACTGTGGATGAGGAGAGTAAAACTATTGAAAAAACAGAAAGGTACTCACAGCATAACACAGCTGAATTCACAAAGATGTACAGTGATTAAAAGTAATAGAATCATAGAATGGTTTGGGTTGGAAGGGGCCTTAAAGATCATCCAGTCCAATTCCCCCTGCGATGGGCAGGGACACCTCCCACCAGACCAGGTTGCTCAAAGCCCTGTCCAACCTGGCCTTGAACACTTCCAGGGAGGGGGCATCCACAACTTCTCTGGGCAACCTGTGCCAGTGTCTCACCACCCTCACAGTAAATAATTTCTTCCCAATATCTACTCACATTGGTATTTGAGAGGGCAAGTGAGATTAGAGATCTGGAAATATACTTAACATAGTGAAATTCTAGGGAGAAGCCTTTGAATCATTTTCTGACTACCAAAACAAGCCACTATCTCTCTTTCCTTGTGTTTCTTCAAAACTGGAACCATTTCCAGCTGAGCTTTACATAAACAAAATTTTATCAGAATAACTGAGTGACTACAATGAATGTCTGCATATGTAGATTTTGCAACTGATTTAACATTTCCCTTCCTTCCTCTGAATGCTATAGTTAGCACAACAGTAGTCAGGATTGCTTTCTGTAAAATTTACTAGCAGTAGGTCACCTTTGTTGGTGTACAGAAAGGTGTCCTTCCAGTGTTTGGTGAAGGACAAACCCACAGCACTTGCTACACAAAGAAAGGAAAGCAAGTAGGAGGACTGAATACCTTTCAAGGGTGAAAAAGTCTTGTGGGAAAGCAGCAACTTGAGAGAGAAAGGAGAAGGGGAACTTGCTAACCAAAGGTCATTCAGAATACCAGTGGAGGCAAACATTTCACTTCCTTGAAGAAATATCTTCATTATTTCTTACCTGATTAGGAAAAAAAAGCAGTGCAAGTGGCTGAAGGCTTGGGGTTCTCCTAGGACCTGCTATGTGCTTTAAGAGATAGATATATATATATATATATACACACACACACATAAATATATATATAAAATTACTTCATATCATAACTTTAATGAAATAGTAGATATTTAAAATAGAGTGGATAAAAGAGAAGTCATGTAATTCTCTCATTTATGTCTCTATAACAGAAAAATAGAGGTCAACTTAAGATGTACCCTGTTCAGTCTGCATGTTAAATATGCAGCAATATCTCAGCTTCAAATATACTATTTTTAATAATTTTTAAAGATAAAATGCAGTTGTCCACCTTGTACTTAGCACAGAACAAACAAATGGCTAAATTGAATGCTATGAAATTAATCTATATTTAATGAATTATTTCACCCCTGCCAGGAAAGATCACTGAAATATCACTGGAGAAAATAAAGTATGGCAACAGATGCTGGAAGAAACAACAGTCCTCACAAGCAGTGGCTTGTTCAGAAGGTTTAGCACAGAGCTTCAGTTATCCACTGTCTTAAGGAAGAGAGGCATCCGTGGATCCTAAGCTGTCCACTAGATATTTTAAACAGAAGACTAAGATTATTTTAACTGACTGCTAACCATCGACCAACTAAATGCTTTCTTTCTTGGTTACAGAAGACATTACTTTTGAAACACCATCTCACACAGCTCCTTAGCACATAAGGCAGAGCAATTTAAAAAAATCCCTGCCCATAGCTAACATTAATTTGCATTCACCCTGCCTACTATTTCTGACACATTTTTTGCCAGCAGAAGAAAACTTCAATTCAATCTGAAAACATACCTAGATGACTGGTAGCATGTGTCTGTGCAAATGAATCCTGAATAGCCTTGCACCTGTCTTATCATATGTCATTTACTCAGTGAAATATTTCCTTTTTAACCATTCACTCCTTGCTTTACATATGATAGCTCAGAGACTTTTTTACCTTTGCTTTCCTTCACTGAACTCCTAGAACACATGGGCTCACTCTGCACTCCACTCCTAGGGATTAATTTTTAAATTTTATTTTAGTTTTAAGTTCATAAAGGCAGAGATAAAATAGTTTGAGTACGAATTTCCATAAATCTTTCCGTTTTCTCAAGATTCTCTCACACTAAATTAGCTTTCTTCTCCCCAACGATTTAATCTGTCAATTCAGTATCATTTCAAACAGCTAGGTCAGGGATAACCCAAGTCTGAATCGCAAACAGTACATATGCTTAACGAAACATTTTGCTGAAGAATGAAATTAATGGACAGAGCTCTTCTGTCATAAGTCCATTTTCTGTTTTTTAAAAAATATAATCCAATTTGAATTTGGTCAATAATGTGAGACAATCACTTACACAATCTGTACATACATTATGAAGTGTAACTTTAGGAATGTGAGGAATTTTGAGCATACATCCCTCTCATTAAAGACAGTGGAAATGCAAACAAACAGAACTTAAATATAGTTTCAAACCTCAGTGAGAAAAAAAGCAATGCAGTTATTCACAAAATACTTCTTTCTTTTCTAAATTATGCTCTATTGGATGAGTAGATTTATTAAAATGCCAGTCCCAGAGGAAGAAGACTCATCAACAGTCTACATTAGAACTTAAAGACCAAAGTTTTTCTTTTTAAAAGGAAGAAATCTGCTTATCTCAAATTCAGTTATATAAAGGCTATTAATGTTTAAAAAGCAAGAGGTTATTTAAAAGGTTGTATGACACATGGACTCGAAAAGCCAAACTTTCCAAGTGAATTTACCACATCAGCTATTTGAATTTATTGTTATTTATGCTGAGAAATTTAGTTTTTATCTGTTACTACCATTGATTATCCCTGCAAAGAACGGTACTAACGACAAAAAGAGCTTCCACATGTTAGCAAGGATGCTCTATTAAATTAGCTTCAGACTAAGAATCATCTTAAAAACTACATCTTGTTAAATATATTAGACTTTATTCAGCATGGAAAGAGCCATGCCTGGCACAGGAAACACAACAGAAGACCGATGCAATTAAAATTGTCAATTCTAAGTTGTTTGTTTAAATTTCATCATCTTCTCTCTATTATGCTGACAGATGACAGTGCTCTTGCCACCTAGGAAAAAGTTGAAAGGGAGCAAATTACTCTCTGTGGTACTTCATCTGATACTTGGTAAGTCTGGAACACAGAAAACAAGACAATAGCGGACGGTCAGATACCCCCAGGAAAATATTCACAGCCCTACAAACTACAATCACTACCATCATTTTACTTGGACTCTGCTACAGAAAATATCTCGTGCTCTGTATCAGCCCCCCAGTGACTTTTACAACACCAGAACAGATTGTAAATATCAAATTATTACTTGTTGCACCAACTGGCATTATATTTTATTAGTTCCAGTTTTAATTGCTTTCTCTCACATAGTTTCTCTTTTGGGGCACATCCCACTTGCTATAGGATTATTCCAAAAGTAGCTCCTGCACATCAAGGTTTTCCCCAGGTGTTTTCTTTCATTTGCGAGCTCTGTCAAGGACTGAAGACTGTAGTTACCAGAGTTTTCAGGTGCAGCAGCTCTCATTGAATCTATCGCACATCTCAGCAGCAATCAAGACAAGTGCCAGGTTGAACCTACAGCAGATGCGCTGTGTTGCAGACACACAACACAGCCCATGGGGCACAGGCAAGCCCAGCGCTTTCAGGATGCACAGGACACCACACTGTGCACAGGCCACCTCTGCCACGCATAAGCAGTGTCCACATGTGAACACACTTTGTAATTCCCAGGCAGAAGTAACAAGCTACTTCTGTCTTTGCTACAAGTTGCTCACTTCATGCATTTTACACATATATGCACTAACTCAAAAAACCCACTATTACACTGAAGGTCCCTAATCTCTCTCCCAACATGCCATATTTATCAAAGGAGTCTTTCAAATAGTCTACATTTTTAGAAAGAATAGAAAAAAAAAACCAAACAAAAAACCGTGTCTACTGCTTAACAAGTGCAGCAAAAAACCCCAAACCATTTTCTCAGTCTAATATAAGGTGGGCTATGTTTAGCAGAAAAGCTGTATTTCAGCTTCCAGCACAAGGGAATTATATACTTAAAATAGTTATGGTGGAAGATTAGATATTTTCTCCTTTCCACTTTCACTGGTTGAAACAATTTTCTGCAACTATACAAGCTTTACAACCCTTATTAAGCAAAAGGAGTGATATTTAGTTTGCTTTTTTGAAGAAAGTGATGATAATTCCCATTTTCCAAGTTTGATCTATCTTCCCTACAGTGGGTTCCGTCCCACAAAGCTAATGCTAACTAAATTAAGTATCTACTTCAAATCACACCAGAATCACTTGTCCATTTTACTTCCCAGGAAAACAACTACAGCATCAGAGGAAATAAATAATTTCCATTTTTTTCAGTGATAGCTCTGGAACATGTTGGTTGTCACCCACAAGAAACTTCTCAGAGCTGAAAAGTTTTAATTTCTGCTAGTCTTCCCTGAAATTCTTCCCTTCAGCAGGCACATGAAGATCATTCAGAGATGCATTTATCACACCTAATGATCTTCCTGACATTCAAACTTTCTTTCAACTTGAATTGGTTTTTTTCGAGGAATACAGATGTGTCTAAAAAACAATATATCTGTTCTCCACAAAAGATAAATTAATGTGAAATCAAATACTGTTGTTGTTAAGCTGTCACATTTACTAGCATCCTCATTTCAGGATCTGGCTTGGATAATAATCCAAATATAACGTAGTATCTCACATCCCATTCTTGTAGAATACTAACACACTTCATTCACAGAGCAGCACAGGGCACATGTAGGTGCATGCTTTGTGGTTCTTGCAATTTCCAAAGGCTACCAGTGAAAAGAGACATTCTATTGGGAAATGTCTTTGTGTGGATAATGTCCTATAAATTTCTGTAGAAGCAGCCAGAGAGCAAACCTTTTTATTGCTTTTAAAGGGCTTTGTTCACTGCAGCCAGAAGTCTCCAAGTGAAGGGATAGAAACAGAGATTAATTGCCTCATCTGCTCAGGGGGTAATTCCCTTTTGGGTAGTAACATAAAGCTTAGAAAGTTTATTGATGGAGTCTGTGTTTTTCTGTGGAAACATTGCTAGTTTCCTTGCAATGGACTTAATCAGCTGAATGGGGTAATTTCAGACTGGCATTTCGCTAGCTGGAAGAGTTGCATGCTGAAGCAATTTTTCTACATCAGGAATGAAATTTTGCTATTAATCTACATATGACTGTTGTCAAAGTCTTTCATCAGTGAGTTAGATCAACTTGGAAGAAGTTTCAGGGCTTTAAGGAAAGGGTATTTTTCCTTTCCAGACAAGATGTTTCTTCGTTATTGCACTTCTTTTGTTGGGTGTTTTGATGGGGGTTTTGTTTTGTTTTGTTTTTTTCTTGGAGGGCGGGTTGAGTTTTACCTTGGCCTCTATATAGTTCCATATCTATAATTTTGTTAGATTTGAAAAAGAGATGGAAGACAGCATATAGTAGCCACAGCACAGTCAATATAAATAATACTATTTAGTTTTATTCTTTTTAAGCAGAACATTGATAGATCTGAGAATTGGTGCTAACCTCATCAGTCTCATAAACAAAATACCACACCCCTCTCTCATTCCATGGTTCTAATCAGCTACCAGAGCTCAGCAGCTTTGTGTACATCACCATAATGAAATCAGAACCCAAGGTCATCATGCCAGCTTAAAACTAAATGAAAAAGGGAAATGATAGATGTATCTTTTCTGCAATTCCTTGCTCTTCAGCAGATAGTTTAATTAGTGTTAACTGATTTGATTGTGCATTATAACAAGTTACTGCAAGTTCACAGCATAGAAACAAGAGTTAAATGTCATCTCTGATAACTACAGAGTAGTCATAAGTTCAGAACAGTATCAAGAAATTACATTATGTATTACATCAACAAGTCATCTTCATTTATGGTACTATTCCTATGGTACTGCTGACCATTCCAGTGATTTTTTTTCTGATTATCTGTACTGCAAACCATGATTTCAGAAGAGACCATTACTTGAAGGTAGCAGGCCAAATGTATTCACAATTCAGGACACTTCTTTATCCTAAGAGTAGTATCAGAGCTTAATAATCTCTACTTAAATTGCTTCAGAAGGACTCAGCTGTGCTAGGCCACCTCCACAGCAAATACTCTGACTGTTAGGTAAAATAATAACTTGACAGTATTAGCATTTTACAAAAACCAAGCAAGGTATATTCCTCCTTAAGAATCAGAAAACATCTTAAGATTCCATGTATAGGTCTGTTATTCAAGATTATTTTTAAAACTGTGTAAAGCACAATGGTTTTGTAACCCGACTCTAAAGATCAGCATTTACTTTTGTAATAGGCTGTAAGTATTCAGGATTCATAATCAGGCGTAAGATTGACTTCTGCTTTCTAAGCTGCTGCTGTTCAACTGATGAAACTTATCAACAAAATCAGCATACATCACGAGGTCTTATGCTCCAACTAAGTTACCCTTGTCAGATTCTCCTTCATTCACCATTGACATGTTATAATCATAGACCAGTGAATAGTTGATAGAGTTATATAAAGGACAACGGCAAGTGAAAGCCTTGGACTTTCACCCTTTAACTAAACTCATTACAACTCTCTGAAGTGGATTAAAAAAGCACAGAAAGCACCTTTGATCCTCTTTCAGGCACAGAAATGACCTTTGAATTTTACTGTGTTTACAATAATCTTCTATGCAGATGGGTCTGAACTTCAGCTAAATTAGTTTGACCTATTGCAAATAAAGACAAAATGAAACCATAGAGCAGCATACCTTGAAAATGCTTAAATATCTTCTCTTATTCTACAACAGGAATATGCATAATTCACCACAGGAAGAGAAGAAAGTGGGAGTTTAAATCTACCTATCCTATAACAGAAAGCAGGATACAAATTGGTAACTTTAGAACTAGACTTTTGCTAAAGTTTCCAAACGCCAGAAAGGGAAGAAACACTCTCTTGCATGGAGTCTGTTACATAGGTAGCCAAGTTAACAGGAACAAGAATCAAGTCAATAAAAATATCTCTGTAGTTTCCTTGCAGATCACACCAATCAACAGAAACTTCAGTTGCAAGAAAAGACAGAAGCCATTTACTTTCTTTGTTTTTTCCTTACTCAAAATTCCAAATTAAAGACTTGTCTTATCTGCTTTTTAAATTAACATATTCTATTAATACACAGCAAGGCCTTTTCACCGCCAATATAACAGGAGTGGTGCATAGCTGCAGTCAGAGTGCAATTCTCTTATGAAGTGCACTCAAAACCTCTAAAATGGCAATTCTGAAAGCAGAGGATGGACTGCACCTCAAGCACTTTATTTTTCATGCTTTTAGTCCAACACAGTTCTACAATGTGAAAATTATTTGTACTTATTTCTCAAGAATACCATTCACAGCACCCATACACTCACAGATGGGCTACCATCTACAGACACAGGTTGGCAGAAGCTAGACATATTTATCAAGAGAAGGATTACTCTCTATCTGTCCTGCTCCCACATCTTCCCTGAAGGGTCTTATTTTGTCAGAGATCTGGTATTAGTTTTAGACAGAGCTTTGGTCTCCTGAACCACAGTATGTATATTCCAGCCCCCATTGCACCCCTCACATCTCCCTGCCTCTCCTCACAATATCCCTCAGGGAATAAGCCCCTGTCTGGATGCAGACAATACTTTCTCCTCCTGCTGCAAAGCTGTCACCATCATCACAACATACCATCTTAATGAGGCCAAGGGCTTCTCTGTAAGTCTAAAGGCTTTACAAGCTTTATAAAAGAATATAATTATGCCGTCTAATTTAATGCTTATAGATGCAAATGAATAAACTTTATTGACACTCAAAGTACAACCTATAAACTGTCCAGAAGTCTTTAGAACAGAACACCTTTAGGACATCCATGAAGGAGCTGAAATTTTTCCCAGCCGCTATCATAAACTCTGCATTTGCAGACCCAGGAGTCCATAAATATTTGGATGAGAATTTACTTCTCTATAAAAAGGTCTACAAATTCCTATCACAGCCATCCACTTACACATAACTAAGATTTTATGCAGCTAGCTGTGACCAAATGTGACCAACTTTCCTAAGAGATTCATTTGCTTACTATTAAAAAAGAACAATAACAATCTGTAAGCTTCCTCCTATTCTGTACTAGAATACAAAACTTACAGATGTGGACTAGCTGATTACAGAAGAATATAATTAAATTTAAAAAATATATATCAAAGAGGAACTAGTGTACCATTATTAACAAAATATGCAGCTCAACTGCTAAAAATATGCCTGCCTTCAGAGCCAATAAATAAAACTGTTAAATCAAACCACCTGAAATACTGGTAAAGTACAAACAGTAGTTTGATCATTTTGTTCCACATCATAAACGAAAGTATTCTGAAAGCTGAAGGGGGAAGAAAGTGCATATCATTGGTACTATATTTCTACAATAAGTTAAGTGGTTGGTGGAAGCACTAAATATCGTCTTGTTTTACAATATACTCATACTTTCCTCAGCATCACATGCTTTAACCCTGTTCTGAAATGCCTGAGCTATTGTTTGACCTACAAGCTGCTCTTCTCTGTTATTTACAGAGTTCACAAACATCCTTAAAGTGAGAAGACAGAAACTGAACACACAGGTCTTTGCATGTCCAGCAATATTAACAGATACGCAAAAATCTTTTGCAAGGCTGGATGTTTTCTTCTCTGCAGAACAGCGTATCATGCTTTTACATGTACAGAGAAAGTTGTATTGGCTCAGGTGAAGTTTAATTTAGAGGCATTACTCCAATAGTCTATTGCTATGAAAGACAACAGTTACTAACACAATTTCACTTTCATCACACGATTGAAAAAAAAACCAACAAAACAACAAACAAGCGAAACATGAACAAAAAAAACAAACATGGAGGTAAAACAAGCCCAGGTAGAATTACACTCATTGCACAGGATTAAAAATAAAATCTTTCTTCTACTTCCCTGCTATTTCCTCATAATTATTGACTATCAAGAGTGCTGCAAATTCACTGAACAGTTTCCTAACTTTAAGATTCCTTAGCTTTAAAATGTAGGGTTGTCTTAGCACTGACAGATGTCCTGTGGGTAAATTAGACTCTTATCACAAACCTCTTGATTCTGTCAAAGAACCATCAGACACTGCCAAGTTACACAGCATTTGGACAGGGGCCAAAAGATGATCATGTACCTACAAGAAAAATAATCAGACCATGTGAAACTGTCTATCTGCTGCTGTGAAAAAGGAGCTTGTACTGTGATTTATCTCCTCTCACTGGAGCAGAAGGGATGGTGGAAAGTTTAATGACAGCAGGGCATTGCAGGTAGCTCATCAAAGCAGAGAAAACCAGACAATTTTTTTGTGCAAAGCAAAGGAACAAGATGAACAAAGATGTATTTAAAACAAAAAAGACTGCTCTGTAATTGCGCTCTTGTACTGGGCCTCGCTGGGATGGAATTAACTTTCTTCATAGCTGCCCATAGAGCGCCATGTTTCAGATTTGTGACTGTGTTGGTGACACACCAATGTTTTGGCTGTTGCTGAGCAGTCTTTGCACAGCATCAAGACTTTCTCTTTTTCTCACTCTGCCACCCTTCCCACCCCCAGCTTGCAGAGAGATTAACTGAAGTGGCCAAAGGAATATTCTAACTCATGTAAAAAAAACTCAAGGTGTTTGTCTTCCAAGGTAGCCATTACTTTTACACTGGTTGGGCATCAGTCTGCTTATGGCAGGGCCTTTGCCACCATTTCTTTTACCCTTCTCTCCTCTTTCCTTCCCTTATTAAATTGTCTTTATTTTGAACATGATTCTTACTTTTTCTTTCTATCCTCTCTGCTGTCCCATTGGGCGTGGGAAATGAACAGGTGGCTGGGTGGGTGCTTAGCTGCTGCCCAGGGGCAATCCACCACATTTCATTTCTAGAGGAATAACCACTGGAGTGCAGTGTGAGTGAGAGGGAAAGATGAAAGAGGAAAGAAGAAAAAAACTAGAGGACTCTTGCAAAGCCCCAGAGGTGTTGAGCAATAAGAAACAGTAGTGTCAAAAGAGAGATCAATGTTAATGGCACTACCTTAATTCCACTGAGCTTGATATTCTTTGAACATACTGCTCAAGCACCTTAATTTTATTCCTGATTTACCTCATGCATTAGACGGTAAGATTAAGTTCTCCTTCTTCTTTACTTCCTGAACATGAGATAAGAGGGAGCATATGAAAGTAAACCGATTATCTTGTTGTATTTTACCCCATTGAGAAATATATCATCAGTAACATTTAGGCTCCATTAGTCTTTTTTCTACTATCCAATAATATGTTAGTATTTTTTCTAATAAAGGGAGAGATTTATCATTAAGATACACCAATTAATGTCATGAAATAAAAGGTCTGCAACTGAAGGAAGTCCAACACTTGGTTCCAATTTGTGTATGTAAAGGCTGCACCTGTGGTATATATTTTTATGCTTAGAAAATCAATCGTGAATGGCTAACCAAGTATTTTATTGTACAGGCACAAATGAGGTATTCTAAAAAATCCCCAAATATCACAAAAAAGGAGACATACATTTTGTGGTTAAAAAGTGCTCCAAAGACACATAGAAAATTTGAGAGTGGAAGTACCACAGAGGAAGCCATTGTCTCAAAAATTTGTGAGCCCTCCTGGGTCCATAACAAGTCCATATTTGAAACAGTTAACTATCATGCAGTTCTCATAAGGCCCATAAATGATATTCGTTTTTACTGATCACAACATATCATACAAAGATAGCACACTAAATTTAAAGCAAGATTGAGTAGGCTAGTAAAACCCCTCAGTAAATGGACAAATTAAGTCCGTATTACTTGCAAGAATTTTGGAAAATTTATGTTGGAAAACTATTTTTCTTGTGTAATGGCTTCCTTTTCTTCTGAATAAATGAATCACTATAAGGGGCAGAGGTTGTCTTTTTTAGCATGCCAAAGTTGTGCTGACTGAACAAGAAGTAAAAAATTGCATCATGTTTGCAGAAAAAGTAACTGATGTCTGAAGTCTGATTAAATATATAAATGAGCTAGAGCTCTCTGCAAATACGTGGACAGCTGCATCATTTTTGCATTTCATAAGGATAATGAGCTAATATGATAAAGTTATATTTATACCACCATTTGTAAAATAAAGCCACTTGTTACAACTTCTTCCAATGCACTATGACACTTACAACAAAAATGGCTAATGATAACAGTTTTCAGAGACAGATAAATATAAAAATCTTTATTATGTTATGCTGAATAAAGACGTCTATAAATATATCTTGATTAATAGTTATATAAAAAGGACTGGTTTTGATAAAGCTTACAGGAGGCTATATGAAGTAGCTCTACTTGCTTTCTGTTCAAAGCATATAACTCTATATATGCTTTGGTTGCAACTAGAGCATGGAGTGAAAAACTTAGAGACTGAGTCTAGTCCGTAATGTCTTGCTTCTCAAGTCAGGCTTACTCAGTATTCTTCTTTTCAAGGGCTTATTTTAATCTGCTTATGGTTTAGGCAAATGTACCCATTTGGACATTTCAGTTAAATTTCCAAATATAAGAATTTTTAGACTGAATTACAAAGGAAAAACAGTCCAAGTATTGTCAACAAAGATTTAACATAAGAAGAGTTTGCCTTCATGGTAAAAAAACCATCTTATGGAAAACACTTCTCCAGTTTTGAGTAACCGAGTAATTCATCTCCATAATTTGAGTAATTCATCTCCAATTTCAATCTTACAAGGGTTCACCAGGTATTTACAGCTGCATCATTTGAGACTTCTGTGTGTTACACTAGCTGCTACTATAGCTATACTAGCTATACTTCAAGAGCTGCAGCATCCTACGCTGGTTCATATCTGAACCATACCTGCAGCAAAATCAAACACAAGGCTTTAGGCTTCGGCTAAACCAGATACAAAAGAGGCAAGCAGACAGATGGCTCGCTCTGAACAATCAGTGCTCCCTCCTGCAGGAGCTCAGGCAGGGTGCAAGCAGCCCCTTGGTGTCATGGCTTAGAGGCAGAGGAAGAATGAGAAAAGGTGCAAGGCTCTAACAGGCACTTAGGCATCCAATATAAAAAGGTGTGACAGATGAGAGAAAGAAGGGAAGAGCAGAAAGAAAATAAAAATGAGTAGTACTTTTTCTGCAGCTAACTGGATCATTTAGTATATGGCTAATTCTGGCTCCAGATGTTAAACAGCACTAGAAATAAGCCACTGCCAGCACTCTTACTGCACAGGTCTGTGCCCTCGCCCTCTTTGCAGAAGCGAGCACAGCTCCGCTTTGCTCCCAAATGGGAGGGACCGTTGCTGCACTGCTGCTCCATTACCACCTGTCATCCTGTCACCTACCTGGCTGCTCAGCTGCATCAGTCACACACCTTTAGTGCCGACAAGGCTGACAGAAGGGCAGTGAGCCATACAGATAATGCAATGGCTCAAAAACCATACAAAAGGTGACAATTACCTTCTAGTCCCAGCTGCACAGTGTATACAAAACAAGAGATGGAGACAAGACAAGAAATGCAAAAAAAGATCACTGAAACTTAATTGGCAGATTGGTACCACTGAGACACAGAAGATTCTCATTTTTCCTTCTTCTAAAGGCATTATTAGGCATTATCGCCTTATTAGCGGTATTGCATTCTCTTCACACCTCACTGCCTGATGGATAAAGACATAACTACTGATGTACTTGCTCAAGTTTGCAAGGAGATTTTTTTTAAATAAAAATAAACTAAAATAAAGCAATAAAAAACAAAAACCCACAACCTTCATAAATTGATCTGAAGCATTAAGGGTTACATCATCCTGGCATCCTCACGATGATCCCTCAAGAAAGGGAAGGATAAAAAAGGATGGATTACTTAGGATATATAGAACATATTAGTGTACAGCAGAGTCAAATTTCCAGAGATTTATACAGAGTGATGGCTCTTAATTTATGAAGGTGCTATAATTTTAGAAAGTATTAATGAAATGTTTTGATCAGTTTAGCATCACTCCCTCTGCCAGAAAAAATATCAGCCCATCAAAAAAAGTAGCTGCCAAAACATGTCTTTTTGGAAAAATATTTCCCAACACCTCTCTGCAATGGATGTAACCTTTCTCCTTCTGTAATGTTATCTCCATATTGGTTAAAATATAGAAGACAATTTGAGTAATGAAGAAATCTGAGAAGGAGCTGTCTAAATTCTAGCATACACAGCAGGCATCTAAAAGGGGTCTGTACACTTCTGTTGTTCTACAAGTTTATCAGTTATCTTGAGTGACTTCTTTTTTTCCTTGCCTTTCCAAAATCCAACCAAATATAACAGATCCCAGTCCTCCCAGTTTTATCTGCCTTCAGTATGAAAAGCGTCTCTTGACATGGGGAAAGGGTAACATTTAAGAGAATAAATCCCACTGGTCAATAACCAAACCCTGAAAAATCAGCACAGTAAGAAGACACCCAAACTATTACCCTCTGTTTTGCCTACATTTCTGTGGACAGATCATTGCAAATTGTGATGCTAGATCTTGGGGAACTGTGGTAGTCTGCCTGCATGATGATGCTAGAGAACTTGGCGCATAGTTTTCTGCTGTTGAATTATTCATCTATTCCCGCTGTGGAAATGGTTGATTTCTGAGATGCCGGGAATCTGTTCCTAATTTATATACGTAGATGTACACATAGTCCTTCTCCTAGATACCACAAATTAGCTCAGTATCAGAACATAGGGACCAAAAATGAAAAACTTAAACCATGTAGCTTCACCTCCTGAGAGACTAGCAAGCTGACAAGCAAACCCTGTCTGAATCACATTGGGATTTGAGCACCCAAAATCTGCTTAAGTTCATTTAAAATTCTCTACATTGTCATTATCAGGTAAACTTAAGTATAGATTGGTCCTCACCTCTGCTTTACTGAAGTTTAAAACAAAAAAGACACACACACACACAAAACCCCCAAACAACAAAAAACCCCAACAAAGCACCAATCTTCCCCAAAACGCAACAAAAATAACAACAAAAATACCCAAACCAAAACCAACTACATAAAAAGCAACAACTAAACCCAATCCCCTCCAACAAAATCTGGATACAACCCTGTTAACAGTTAGACCAATGAATAAGAAAGCAGCAGAAAGATGGGCTGGCGTTTTCACTCCTTCCTTTCAGAAACAAAAACATTGCTGCAACCCCTATAAAACCCACAGTTTCACAGCAGTATTTGCATTCCTTCTGGGCATTTGATGGATAGATAGTTTCAGCCATCAGTTATAATTTGGTCCAATGTGTTTACAAGTGCTTTACTACACCCCTTTCAAAAGATACTGCAGAAGAAAGGCATCCCTCCATACAAACCTGTAGCACAATTCCACATCACCCAGAATTACACACTCAAGGTAGGGGTGCAGCATGACTGCCAAAATAGCTCAGCCATCTTTAAACATGTACAGTAATGTACATGTAATTTTGTTCTCCCAGCCACAGACCCAGTGCCAGAGTTCTGTGTTCACATGTCACATCTCACCCCTCTCCTCCTGCATCTCTTATCCATCACACCCATGCAACAGTGGCAACAGCCTGATAGCCACTGTGCTACCTCAAGCAACCATTTCAGGTTAATCAGATGCAGACTGAACACTCAATATGGTATTTGCAAATAAATACAGTGGTCCAATTACTGTTTTCCGCTGATGTGGCTTGGATGTTAAAGTACAGTTGTTGTCTGTAGATCAGCTGGGAGTGTCAAGCTTGCAAACAGAAACTATGAAAGCACAAGAGGGAAGGAAGACATGAGCAATACTGCGCTCACCAAAACTGCAGTTCTAGGAAAACATGAGGGGAAAAAAATTAAAAAATAATGTTTCATTTTGACATTTTATTTCAGAACTGGCCTCATTAGTCTTCAATAGCTCTCAAACATTTCACATTTCAGACAGAAACTTTTTTATTATTCCTTTTAAATATTTTTCCTTATTCAGGAAAGCTGAGGCCAGCATATTTAGCTAACCAGTGCCCCCATCCTTTAAAAAAAAAAAAAAATTATTCTGCTAGCAGTAGCTGCAAGCTCAATCTCTCCATACACTTTCTAGATGAATCTTCTGGTACAAGATGCTCTAACTCCACAGTGATGCCCAGCATCTAAGGTTTCTTGGGGTACTGATTCCCAGTACCTCCAATAGTTCTCCCAGTAAAATAGCCTACATCAATTATTTACTCTTAATATATTATTTTCTCACTTCTCATAATTACCCTAGTTGTACAGTAAGCTTTGAGTTCACCATAATAATCCCACCAGAATTATATAGAAAAAAAAATACAGCTCCACAGACACATTTCTTTTGCCTTGTCTCCTTCCACTTCACTTCACCAGCTAAAAACTCAAAACCAACTCCACATTACTTCTTGGATTCCCCCCATATCAGTGGGACCCCAGGTGCCACCCTGCAAGAGAAGGCAGAGAAGCAATCCTCACTAGTTTTCCTTATTTTACCTGCAAAGGGATGAGAAACATTCAGTATTCCATTTTAGTTGGAAAGATTAGATTTAATTTGGAAGTTACAAAACACCAACAAAGACCAGAAATCTAAAGCACATGAGAGAAACTGAAAAAACAGCATCTTCCCAACACAAACTCATCACTGATATTGCAGTACCTGCATCCACCACACACTTTCATAGTTTTTGACATTCCAAATTGATTGCTAACATTTTAAATTAATAACAGCCTTATGAAAAGAATTCTTACCAAAATCAGGCACCTTAAATGTAACAGCATAGTAATAAGTTATACAAAATGACTGTAACATAACTTGGAGAGATTTCAGTCTATATGCAGAAGTATGTTTTCCCGAGTGAATGAAAACTGACCATATAATTATTTTATGTTTACAGAAAAATAAAACGTTTGAAGTGGAGAAATATCTTGCTCCTGAAATAGCCACTAAATTTTTGGTGTGCTTTTTGTTTACACACACAGACACACACACACACACATAAAATTAAATAAAGCTATGAAATTAAGATACTGACCTCATCTCTTCTGTAACTTCGGATTAAAAAAATACAAGGAAAACAGACTCTCACATGTAACCTCCATCATACATAGTTGCACAGAGGCTATCTCACTAAGAAAGAGAAGACTTTAAATGACTTCATGTTCATCGACATCATAAAATCACCATAAGCCTGGTGTAGGAACCTCTCTTTAGATGCAAAAGAGAGTTGTGGATGACCTGATCATTTCTTTGGAGTTTCCTTTTCATCATCTTTTTGTTGTTGATCTTTGCTGCCTGCAAAGATGAGAAAGACAGAGTATAATGAAAATAACAAGAGCAAAACAGAGCACAAAATGGGATAAAACAGGAAACATACATGGGTAAATGAAAGAAGCAAAAGAGTGGTATGCTCCAGAAGCAATCTTAACTCTATATTCCACTTCACAAGGGACAAACAGCCCCACAGAGGGATTTACCTGCCAATGTCTCAGTACAACCTTTGTATTTCTTTAGTTCACTACTTCTTGCAATGAAACAGTGTCCCCAGTGCATAGATGTTCAGCCACTGATACACTGACAGCAGGGTTGTAATCCTATGGCTTTATAGCCAGTGATTTAACCTTTTTCTTTCAATACTGTTATTTCAACCTGGTTTAAATAGTTGAAATTCTGAATCAAATGACTCCATGACTTCCCCCTTCTTGTTTTTTTTATTGCAAATGTAGTCTTCTAACTCTTTAAATAGGCTCTTAAAAATGACTTGATTCCTATTAAGCCTTTAAACTTACAGTGCTCATCAAGAAAGCATTATTTTTTCTTAATCTTTGAAGAGAGAGTTCTTATCCTGCTGTCTTTGGTGAAGAGTTGCTTAATCATTACTAAGTAATTAATATCCCAGTTAGTTTCAATATTTAATTTCAATCATCTTTGTTCAGAAATACAGAAAATCACCTCATGAAAATGGCATCAAGCACTCTATATATGCTATACAGCATATTTTTGAACGTACACTTCTGACATTTGAACTGTCAACAAAATATTTCACCCTGCAGTTTAATCAGCAAATATTTTCCTTCAGGAAAGGACTAACCACATCTAAAAGTTCTTATTTTTATGTATGTTTTGGAAAATGATCATAGCTCATCAGAATGCCATTTCTAACAAACTATCTTCCAATAATTTCACTTCCAATTTAAAGCAAAAATTCCTACAGATCATTTTGTTGTCAGAAAGGCACAGCATCTGAAGCTCATTCATATCTGGAAAAACATTACAGGAGAACTGGTATTAAATTTGAACCTGGAGTTACCTGCAGGTACAGATGCAATACCTGGCTCAGAAGGAATTTAAATCACAGCAGACTGTGGAAAGGTTACACTGGGAGAACCTCCACTCTTAGCTCTCTATGGGACCTTTTATCTGATCCAAATATATTTTATGTTATTATACTTAAGAATATTTATAGATACAGATTTGAGCCTTAATGTAGGCTCCAAAATAGCAAAGGCAAATTATTACCAAAGAAGAAACTCTGTAGTAAAAGAATGTACAACCTGTACATAGGCTAAGCCAGTATTAACATAGAACAGAGAAGGCCAATATGAAAACCACACAAAATCATCTGCTCCTTTGCCCCACTTTACTGGTCAAAAGGTGGGAAGAGCTAGAAATAGGGATTGGCAGCATAGTAGATTTGTCAAAGCATCTGACAGGACAAAGATCTGATTGCACACAGCAACTAGGAACCTACAAAAAAGCAAGCGGTAAGGACAGGAGAAGAGAAAACAGAAAGATGGTCCTAACAACATTAAGAAACACTGTAAGGACCCAGAGATCCCACAAAGATCAGTCTCTCCAGGTTACAATTCACTTGCTTTCATGAGACTTTGCTAGTTTTTATTAAATGCTAGGACTATGCAGTGGATCCTGCTGGCTGCCTCTGACAATGAAGTCAGAGCGGAAGGCTGACAAAACAACATGTAACTCTATGCAACCGCTTACAATTTTTGCAAAGACCTAGGCAGGTTGCACCCTTGCTGTAAGGGATTGCTTTGCTGGCTTCCTTTGGGCAGCAGCAAGTGAGCAGAGCAGGAGTGCTCCCCCGGAGGGGCTGCAGGGATACAGGCTGGGGAGCGCTCCCGCAGTTGGCAACCAGGGCTAAAAGTCCTCATGCTCTGTTTACACCCCGGTAGCTTGAGTGTTAGTCCCATCACTTTGTTAACAGAAGAACAAAGAAACAGCTTTCCCCAACATTCTCTACAGAGGTAAGCTGAAAGCTGGCACTTTCTCCAAACGTGGGCATAAAAATAACAAAATTTCTGTTTTCAGTAGAAGCATGAACAAATCTGCAGTTATTTGGTTATTTAAAAATTAACTTTTCTAGCTTTTGCAAAGACAATTAGCACTTCCTTTAATTATAGATAATAATAAATACACCTAGATGTGTCTGCATGCAAGCGTACACAAAACAAAATATAGCTTGAAATACAATTCAACATCAAAACGGCATGTCTTTCTCTGAAGGAAAATTGCTCTGGACTTCATGAATGTGAAATTTAAAAGAAAGCATTTTCCAGCAAAATATTCTTGTCATAATAAAAAATGATTGATTTTACTGCACAAAAGTTACTGCTGTTTCCCTCAGGGTTTTTTTTTTATAAGTAGGAAGACTATAGCCTACTTGAAATGAGGCCAGTTTTTAGGTGTGGGGGGAATTTTTGTTGTTGGTTTCTGGTTTTGGGGTGGATTTTTTCAGAGGCAAATCCAGCTTTCTCTGGTCAGGGCAGCATGATTGCAGAGGTCTACAGATCAACTAAAATCTGTCTGATCCAAGATTGTGCCTAGGTTGACCGACATTTTAATTTTGCCTTCATCTATTTCTAGAAGCAGCAAATCAAGGGTTTTTTTTTATTAGTACAAGGATGTATAAGACTTCATAATGAAGAAGACAGTTACCCCTCACATTTGTGGGTTTGATTTTAATAATAGGGTTAAGGGCTGCAAGTTACATTGTTTAAGTGTTACCCTACTGAATGTCTAGGGAAAAAATATGGAGAATTAGACGCAGCTCTGTCTAAAAATCAAGGTTATGTTAGCAAGCAAAGTCAAAAAACTCAAAGTTGACCTCCTCCTTTAAAGACCCCTTTCCTTGAATAGCTCCTCCTCTGCCTCCAACTTGGTCTCACAGCCTCTTCCACAAGTGTTCTGCATGTTCTGATCAGCAATGCCAAAATAAGAATCATTACCAGCCCCAGCAGATCATCTCAGGTTGCAAAAGCATCACCTCCTTTTCTTGAAATGAAGGGTAACATGTTTATACTAGAATTTTAACCTATATGAAAACAGATCATTCTTAATCATAAGCTCAGGGGATATCAGGAAGAGGCAGGTATCTGCCTTCTTGTAGCAATATGCATTTTGTCAGACTATAATACATTAATGACTGAATTTATAATATCTGCTTCTTGTATGAAAAGAAAGTTTCCAGGAGGGAAATCTGTCAATCTGGACTACACAGTTCCAAATAAACCCATTCAAAAGTTATAGGTGCTGTTTAAGGTCTAAATAAATAAAAAAAGATGAGTTCTTCATTGCTTAATACAGCAATTTATTTATTTTTTTCAGTTAAAACTTCTCAGCTCCTCTATTCATATTAGATTTCAAAATTTACTTCTCTCTAGGGTCAGCCTGGCTCCAGAATACCTGGCACCTGAGCAAAAGTACACACAAGAGGAAATGACAAAGCAACAAGCCATAATCTTATGTTTGATATTTAATTGTAGTGAAACCAATTAAGCAAGAAGTCACTACAGAAACCTGTGCCACTACTGTGAAAAAAGAAAGAGAAGCGCATCAAAACATGAACATGAAAGTAAAATCTAGCAGCAGACCAGACTGTGAAACTGATATTTACTCCAACAGCAGGTGGTTTAAAATTACAGGTTTGAAAGCTATCATTTGGGAACAAAGTAAAGACTACTATAATAGTTTTGCATTGAAGATCTTTATAGGACTCATATGTCATCAGCAAGTGAAGAATGTTTGCTTTAAACAATATCAAATTATAAATGCAAAGCAGCTAAAAATTCATGGAAAGGGCAGGAGGGGCAGTCGCAAAAAGCATGAAATCACAATAGGCACCTCATTATTTTATATTTGAAATACAACTGCAGGTGTCAAGAACTGTCTTTCTTTTAGGAAGCTAAAACTTCACTGCAGAACTGGAGAAGTAGTTTCTTCTAGGAACCTAAAATGGGCCGAACCAAAAAGTCAGACTGACTTTTTATTCCTTGAGGTAAAATCCTAGACTCCAAAAAACAGCAAAACAGATTTAATTGGACAGTCAAGACTATAAGATATTTAAAAGCATGACTGTAATGGAATGAGCTAGAAGATTTATAGCATTACAGTTCGCAGATTGATTAACTGTTGTCCCATTTTTGCCCAAGAAAGCTGAATACTTTCTATCAAGGAATGATGGGTCCAAACAGAAATGCAATTCTTGCCCCACTCATAACCACCAGTAGGAATACTGGTTCTGCATTGGCACTTAAAAGTCTAAAACACAATCGAGTTTTTCAGTTGTTGGGAGTAAGAGAGTGTAACTCTCCATAAGAGCCTGTGAGAAAAAAGCTGCAAAAAGCTGTTAGAATATGACTGCATAATACTTTATGAATATATACTGCTCTGTTCATTTCCATACTGACAGTGAAAGCGAAATGCATAAGATAAGTCTGTAGTAAGAAATTACTGCTTTAATTATATTCATATTTCTTGATTATGGCATTTGCAAGTCTTCCCATGCCAACTGCATTTCAGTTTAAAAGGTTAGACTTAGGAAAGTGGAGAAACACTGGTAGAAAATCAACACAATGACAAAAATGCATAACTAATTCAGATTTGGTCTTTGCTAAATTCTAAATATTTTGAAGTGAGAAACTGTTTTCCTCAAAAAAAACCAAAAAGAAATAATATGGTCCTAAGTTAAGATCACTTTTCTGTAGTAAAGATCAGGATCACATGCATATTCTTGATTGCATTCAGTGTTTGTGGCTTGGCTAACAAGTACATTTAGTTTTTTAATTTCAAATCCAGGTTATCCTCTCAAAAAGCATCCCTTCTAAGTACCACAATCTAGAATGTTTCAGGTACCACTTAAGCATTTCTGTAACTATCAAAATTATCTTGAGAATACAGTGAGGAGAATTAATCAGATTTTAGCTTAAAATTCATTATCAATGGGAAAAAAAGCAAGTCAGCTGTAAATATATAACACTGAGAAGTTATTACTTGCATATTAGCAGAAGACTCACTTGTGTGTTCTGGGACATGTGGAAGGGAACCAATATGAACTTGTTTTATCTGAAAAGTTTATTTTATCAAAAATTAAAGGTCTCTATATATCTCTGATATCAAAGACTGCTTTCTACAAATCCTGTTATTCTCCTATTTCAGCTCAAGACATGCACAGTCAGTGATGTTAGACATTAATAGTATACAATACAAATATCTGCCCTAGGCAGCAGGACAGTAGTCCAGACTGAATTTTCATACCACATTGCCCTTCTGCAGCAAACTATTCCCCTCCTGCAGGACAGCAGTCCTTGGTAGCAGCCAGGGTTGCATTTAAGCACTTCAGTGGCAGGCAATGTTCTTTCGGCCGACAGACACTCAGGGTTTGCAGCTCCACCAGGTACTGCCTCATTAACTCATTTGGGAGAAAGGGAGGAAGCAAAAGCTAAAATACAGCTTTTGTCCGTTAGTGTGCATCTGTAAGCAAAGTTTGTTAAAAACCTACAATGGCTGGAGTACTGGCCCTTTATTTTGAACCCAAAGCCATTTCAGGCAACTTCTACATCTATCAGCTGAGCATTTTAGTTGAGTATAAAGTACTTCAGAAGAAGCAATCCTGAGAAGGCCAAAAGTAACTTCCAATAAGAAAGTCAATACCTGGAACAAAGGGATAAGAACAGTGGCTAAAACAGTAGAAGATTATCTTAGAGAATTCTGAGACTGTTTCAGTAAATTCTTTAAGTTATTCACAATAAAAATCGGTAAACAAGGTAGGAGATAGTAACCATCCAGATGAAAAATGAATAAACATTTGATACTTTTATAAGAAAGGTTTAGGAGCAATGAAAATATTGTAGAGCAGTCATGTAGACTTAAATTCATTAAAAAATACAGAAGAAAATATTTAAACAATTTAAAGCCTTTGGAGAAGAATAAAGTTTAAAAAAATATCAAGAGAATGTGGTTTTACCAAGAACAGTCATTCTTGATTAGTCTAGCTTCCTTCAACAAAACAAGCAATGTATCTTCAGAGGAGGGGAGAAACAACTGAAGTCTTGACTCTATCTCTGCAAACCCTTGATGTGGTCACATTTTCAGATCTGCTTGAAAGTCAGTCACGACAGTACATCCTCCATAAGGCTATCATAAGGAATATGGATAACAGACTGGAAAAAACACACAGACTATCTACATATAGCACACTTAAGACACAATAATTCATCACAGATGGATCTGAAGGGTCCTACATCCAACAGCAGTTAGTATCTTTACTAGTGTCAAAAGGATCTTAAACTGAAGTGTCTGTTAAAATACACTAAACCTCTGTGCTTTTACTAAATCACAAGTGCAAGGAAGTTTTAGTCTTGATAGCAGTAACTCGGTACAATTGGCTAGGAGAAAGCCCCTTAGGATCAGAGGTTATAATGTATCCCAAAACAAACCTATGTGTCATATGACTGAAGAAGTCAATCAGCATGACAGTATACACAAAGTGAAATACATCCTAGAGGACACCTAAGTTAGTCTTTCCTTTATACCAGGCATTAACAAAGCTACTAGAACAGAAACATCCAGTTTGAGGTGTCATGTCTCAAAGAAAAGGAGTAGTTTGAGAGAGCTTAATGCAGAGAAGCAATATTGTTGAAAAGATTTCAGGGACATAATCAGTAAGAAAAGAGAATATACATCACAGGAAGTCTTTAATACATCTCTGCAAGAGAACACAAATGACATCTTCTTCCAGTCTGAAGTACAAAGGAAGAAAAATCTGAGTTTAAACTGGAATGTGGGAAATTATGGTTAGCTAAGAAAACCCAATAGCTGAACAATTAAACATTGGAGTAGCTTTTGCAAGACCATTGCTGTAATACCATCTTTGGGGTCAACTAAAGCAATTACACAAACATGTAGATCAGAAGAAGTTTGCTTTCTAGTTTGGTAACAGCTGAATGCAGGTTTGCAATACAGACATCAATACACACCTTAAGAGCTCCTTTTACCATAGTCTACAACCTTAGCAAAATCAGAAAAAGTTTATTATTTCTTTGTAGCTACAAGGTCTTTGAGCACAGCCTAAGACTCAGGCTTAAAAAATGAGATTCCTTTTCTGTTTTATTATGAACTCGGTTTTCTGTAGAATCTTGGGTAAAACAGAAATTGCATCTAGAAAAGGTATGTTTCTTCTGCCTGTCATCAAAACAGCATACCCAAACACCACCCAAATCTCTGCTGCCTACAGCAGAAGACCCTTTTGAATTATAGCATTTTTTCTCCTGCCGTGCCATCCCCAGCTCTCTAGCTTTGCACGAAGCTCACCACATTCGTGACCACCTCTCCTGCCTATCCATCCTTAAAAAGTGAAAGACATTACAGCATCAACAGAAGAAAACTCCTCCCTCACAGCCTGAAAAAACTCCCTGTGAGTTTCAATCATTTTCTAGCCTGTGACTGATGCTTTCCTCAGTGCAATTCACATGAACATTTACAGGAACACTGTGATATAATTTGCTGATATACTCTTATGGGAACAGATGCTCCAGTGAGTAGAGAGTAATAACGTACACAGCACAGGGTGCCTGATTTCTGCTATGCCTCTGATTTGCCCCCTAGGAATGCTGAGCAGCTGGACACCTGCAGGTCTGAACAGCCACTGCAGCTGCTAAAGAAAGGAAAATATATATATACACCTCTCCTCCCCCTTCTATTGCCATCACAAGTGAAACCATCCCTTCCCTACTTTCACACTATAACAACCTCAATATTTTTTGTATCTTTAACAAATGCATTTTTTTCCATTTTTTTTCATTTTTTTTAGAAACACAACGAAACAAAACCAAACAAACAAACAAAAAATGGTGTGTGTTCTTCCTGACTTCTTGTTCAGATTGCATACTTTGTATGTTTATATTCTTATGTACTTCTTCAAAACATATTCTTACATCCAACATCCATTCTGCATATTTCAACAATCCATTAGAAACAAAGAGGACAAACATACAAACTTATAGTTTTGTCTGTTGTTAAAAAGCAAATGAATGCTCTCTGATAGTACTTTCCCCCCCAAGAAGTCTGGGAGAGAGTATCGGTTTGGCTTTATTTTAAATAAGGACTTTGTGTCTCTCCACTTTATGATTCATATTAATCTTCAGAGTTTTAATACTCCCATACCATTTTCTCTGGAACAATGTCCCCAGCAATTCTAGTGATAACTTAATGACAATAAAGTTATCTTGAGCACTGCAAAAGAAAGCGGAAACTCATGGTCATTTCAAGAAAATAGAGTGTTATCAAATGCATATTTGAACCTCCATCTATCAAATAGCTTAAAGACTTCTGAATCCCAAGAAAGAAGCTGAGATTTACAAAAAAAGGCTGATGCTTCATTCATACCACACAGAATCTTATACGGATAGAAATATCCACCAGTAAATAGCTCTTCAATTGTGTCTCATATTAATAGAACACTGCACCTTATTAAGCAGAGAAATTTAAATCAAAACATTTAGGAATGAGAATAAATAGCAAATAAAAAGTTAAATTTCCAGATAGTATGTATCCTAACAGCCTGTGAGTGGCTACAAAAACCTGGATTAGTAATAAAGAAAGAGTAGGCAGTTGCTCAAAGATGAATTATATACCTTGTAAGCAGAAGATGAAATATATACTTTGGATTTCAAACTATGCATCTTTTTCAAATCTTGCAGCTTATTTAGTTACTGCAAAACATTTTAGTGCAAATCAGTGTAACATCTAGAATAACCATGATATTATGTAAATAAATTTATGCAAGTTTATGTGACTTTACACAATTTCCAATGCACAGTCTGTCTTATGAAGATCTGATGAAATTTGATATACACAATTCTGTATTACATCTATATTAAAATAAAAAGTGTTGCCCACTGAGCAGTGTAAAACAACTACAAAATATATTCTTCTATACAATGGAAGTGCTTTATATCCTAAATCAGGAAACACGGGAATTTACTTTTTTATTCAAGTCAAATGGATAAATACCTTAGTGGAAGTGGCCCAGCTCAGCACACTGTACCTACACCACCCACAGAGCTGAAGTGATCCCTCAGATTCTCTGACATGGGGCCTCTTATGCCGGGCGGGTGGAAGCAGCACAACCAAAAGCCCCATATGTCAGGGTGAGCACTTCCAAACTATTTTTATTTTTTCTACACACTATCAGAAACCTTTTTCAAAAGTCTTTTTTGAAGTTCCAGCTTGCTTGCAAGCAACAAATCCTCGTAGAAGAGCATCGCAATCCTGTTGTATGGGGTATCATGTCTTTGAAAGTCCTTTCTGAGGGAAAAAAGAGGTATAGTTTACTTGTTTAGAGGAAGGCACGCTTATTCCAGGTACCAAACAATTTATATTGTCTCTGGAGACAGTTTTTCCTTTGACTGACATCTAATGTGATAAACTACAAGTGGTTTTACCCCACTCTGAAATTGAGAATCAATATTTAAAACAAGTAACAAAAACCTTTGCCTTCTTATAATGCCAACACAGTTTACAGTTTAGTCCACTCATTCACATCTCACGGCTGTAATAATCTTTCTCACAGCACCAATCAAGAAATATCATCTGTCATTCAGAGTGACAAACAATTCTTTAAACATATTTATTATTAACAAGTAACATCGTACACATTTTTCAAAGCATGGTCACTCTATATATCTTATTCAGTTGAGTTCACACTTCTTTATCAATTACCCTTGTACTAGACATTGCATGACAAGTAGAAGACGAATGGAAGTAGTAAGGCCAAATTCTATAAGCTAGACACAGCACGATGCCCTGATGAATACACAGAGAAAGATAAAGACATTATTTACCTTGGAAGTTAACAGTAACATTAGAGAGAAAGAGCAGAATAGTCATGTGCCCTGAACACACCTTTAATACAAGGCAGCTGTGGCATCCTTCTGGAGTTTAGTGGATCGCTTTCTGGAATAATTGATATTCACTGCAAGTTCAAATGCATCTTGTAGGGCTGTACTGCTACAGGATATACTTGAAATGAAGCCTTTATAATCTCAGAATGAAGTTTTTTAAAAAGCACTCTTTTGTCAGAAATAAATTATAACATGAACTGAAAGTTTATTCCTAGGAGGTTATAGTACCCCTAAGACATTAGAAAGACATTAAATGACACTTTAGGAACACAGATCTGCTACAGAAAGGCTCGGTATTTTCCTTTTAAAATCATATTAAAATCTTATGTTTAATATGAGTCAAATTGGGGTTTTAGAATTCTGGGGTTTTTTCTATGCTATTACATAGTACTTATGGAAACCCACATACAGGCTTATTAGTTAAGAAACTTTGCTCTGTGACCAAAACATTTGTTGAGAAGGCTTGCTCATATATGGTGTTTGAATTCCCAAAATATGGATTCATCCATCTTGAAATGCAAGGTTTAGCCAAAGTATCACTTCTTGCCTTTAAGCACACACTCATTTAACTGTTTTTCTGCAATCCTGAATTCTTAGTCTCAGTGGACTACCACAATTAAAATAATTGTATTTTAAAGCTAGAAAAGCCCAACAACTCAAAAGCATTTGTTCTTTCCTTTAATCTCTTTTATCACTAGTAAGATTGCCCTGATAATTACTAATGTCACTATACACCCCACAGCTATTTAAATAAGTTATTTTTATACCTATTATGCAAAAAAATATGGTGGGAATGGGATTACTGATGAAGCAACAACAATTTAAAACAAAAATGTCCTGAAAACAAGGCATTTAAATCTTCTGGAAGGTTATCCCAGATGTAACATAGGGAATATTTCAGATTCCAATATTCATAACATAAAATAATGGAAATAATGAGAACTACTGATTCTGTTCACAAAATACACACTTATACGTTCTTATCCACAAGCCACACTCTTCAGTGGGAACACAGAGTGCTAACATAAGAATTTGGGGTTTGATAGGACAGATTATTTATATACTTTTGAGGATGCACATACAAAGGGTAGAAAAGATGAGGGGGAGAGAGGACAGAGGGGTAGTTCAGATGCAACTGGGTGTAGGGGAATAATCAAAATGACCTAAAAAAAATTCTCTGCCAAGTCATCTGCTTTAATTACATAATTTTCACATTTAGAAATGAGCTTCAAATCTTTCCCACCTGTTTCAAAAAAGCTCTTTAAGCCTGCCTAATTGTTTACAGCCTACCCAGGATGGCAAAATAATCTCCATGTACATGTAAACTTCGAAGGATGGTATCTTTCTTCGGCACAGCGAGGTTCAGCTGTTCTTTAACAGTCTCTATTCCAAGTCAGAACATGTCACTGGGACAGCTGTGGTCTCAATTCTACCTAGATCTATGCGTTGTACAGCTGCTTCCAAGGCCAGGTTGGACGGGCCTTGGAGTAGCCTGATCTAGTGGGAGGTGACCTTGTCAGCAGCAGGGGGGTTGGACTGGATGATCTTTAAGATCCCTTCCAACCCAAACCATTCCATGATTCCAGAATCTCCATCAGCATCTTCTAGCAGTCTCCCATCACTGAGTGCTGCTAACTTCAGGTTTAAGACTTTGAATTCACAATTTTTGCTAACATTATCAGGTATGGGGAGTTTTTCTAACAATTACATAGATAAGCATAATCAAGTTATATTTTAATCCCATAAAAGACTCTTCCTTCATCCCTAGCCTTCGTCTTTTTAGTAAAACTCAGAAAACTAATCAAAAGTACTGAGAGAACAGTATTAAGCTATGTGGCATGAGTTAAAGATATATCAAGATAATGGGAAAGTGAAACTATTTTAAAATAATGCCTCTGATCTACCTTTCTGGTAGTGTTTCAGCACAGCTCACCTTTCCATAGTTTCAGTGGATCTTCACATTAGAAGACACCAAGTTCCACAGTACCAGAAGCCACATAAAACAGCTATCTGCAGAAATGGTACTGATGTTTTAAGCAAGAAGGCCTAGACAGCCTGTCACTAAGATGTGATCGGGTCTTCCTTCCTTCCCTTCCACTTATTCCACCTTTATTCTACTTTTATTTCACTGATATCTTTCACCTTATGTGTGAAAGACAGTAGCACAGTGATTGATTAGCATTAGTATTACCCTGGGAAGCTATTTTAGGATGCTCTCCCAAACAAGCACATTGTCATTCATCTGAAAGTCAAGAGCAAATGTTATTAGCATACTTTAGAGGCACTATTTCCTTGCTGTTCTGCTGTTCTAAGTTCTCCAAAACTTGTAACACTGTTCAGTTAGGACTTTGAGGAAGTTTGATATATAAGTGACTGTTAAAGCATATCTTTCTCTTGATTTTCCAGACAACTGAATACTTTGTGATATGAAGACAGAAATAGTCTTCTGTGAAAAATTTAACCTCCACATCAAAATATTCACACATAGCCTCCTAAATGGTTGTTAAAACCTAATTTAACAAGAGACAAAAAAACCCCATAGTGACCTTGTTCTGAAGAGGGTAGATTTAGACTAGATATAGGGAACAAATTCTTTACTGTGAGTGTGGTGAGACACTGGCACAGGTTGCCCAGGGAAGTTGTGGATGTCCCCTCCCTGGAAGTGTTCAAGGCCAGGCTGGACAGGACTTTGACCAACCTGGTCTAGTGGGAGGTGTCCCTGCCCATGGCAGAGAGGTTATTCTATAATAATTATTGTTAAGTAAAAATTTTTATTGTGATTCCATCATGGTATTAAGTTGTGGCACACAAGGGGTGAAAGCATAAGGATTTGAACTGAAGTTTTTAAAACAAATATGAAGGAACAGTTGAACAAAAAATATGGACAGTGTTAGTTTACAAACAGAAATAAATAACTAAAAATTCAGCTAATTGGAACATTATGCAAGCCTTCTTTTTAAAAGCACATTGTCTCCACTGGAAACAGTATGCTAAGAACCAGTGGTTTCTTGAGCACATAAGACATGTTACATTTATACACAAAGCATTACTAATAGTATTCCTACACTCCAGCAGAAAAGCTGGAGTACTTTTTACTTTTTGTAAATCCAAATGCCGGTGTGGTAAATATCACTCTTGTGTCAGCACAATTCCTATAGTTCTCACTTCCAAAAATACCCACTGTCTTTTGAACAATCCTAGAAAAACCTTCTGGAATTAGCACTCTGTCAGTTGGATACTGTGGCCTACTCTAGTTAACAGCATAGCTAGTATGAAACGTTGTCCGTGCATACATTGTTCAAGCCATGATAGCCTACTTGGCTTACCTGAGCACCCAACAGCAGTGCTCATTCTAACTTCTTCAGTAGTTTTGAGAGAACAGCTCTGCAAGATAGAAAGGAAAGCTACATTAAGATCTGTAGACAGACAGTGCTACACCTAAACATCATCATCTGATACAAGCCTTACTACAGTGACAAGAAAATATATCAAAGGAGATTCTGTACATTTAGGTGGCAAAAAAATATTTTATACAAATATTTCACTGTTAAGACTACTTATTTTGTCATTTTCTTGAAAGTACAAGCTGTGTCATGTACGTATGTTCAGTGCATTCAGTATCTTGGGCCACTTTACCATTCCAAGGTGATACACACTAAGTAATTATTTACAGCATAAAACTTGCCTTCCTAAGATTGTTGTAGTAGAGAAGGTGCATGCACCTTTTTATGCAAATTTCCACCTTAAGTGAGCAAACCCATCACCACATTCATTTTCATTTTACCAAAAGATTAACACAGTCACTTATTGCATGACAGACAGTCTAAAATGAAAGCATTACAGTTACTAAACTGTCTTGAGCGATATGAAAATCTCCATGGTGACAGGAAAATCCCCTTTGCAATATTATAGGCATTAAATTTAGCACTTCTTATCATTTGGCAGCCATTTAAGCAACAATAAACTATACAAATCTATGCACCTATTACATATAGGAGAGGCAGGCACAGTCACACATGCTACAGAGCTTCACCCACACTCTACAAATTCCGCATTTTGCTAGATGCTCAGTTGGTTTCATTTCATATTTGGTGTCCCAGTAAGCCTGAAAAACACTAAGTTCATAAATACTACCAAACTCTGTTCAGTTTTGAACAGGATAAAACCACTCTCTAATGACGATGGAGAACTTCACTCACTGATGTTTGCTAAAAATGCTCAAACAGCTCAGCTCTCACAGCCAGAGTTTCTGAAGGACAGAGCCAAATTATTTCTGCCCAGCTTCACATTTCATAAGAACTTTGTTTTATAGTTCCAATTTAAACATTATTATATTTAGTATTTGGCTGGATGTACCTCACTGAAAATTGAGTTTTGATTTAGCACAATCATTTTAACTAAACGCAACACTAAGCACAACCTGTGGTTCAGATGCAGATGGATTAAGTGTGTTATCGCATAGCTAGTAAGGTGATGTCAAGCCTAAATTTAACACATTCATTTCTCCATGCACACAAAATCATATACTTAGCTACTTCTGACTTTTTCTTGTCATCACAATCAATCTTGAACTTCAGTAGAAGAGTAAGCAACTTGTTCAGGAAAGATTACCATTTGTAAGCAATGCACAGAGTACCTGTTCTTCAGTCTGCAGCTAGAAAGAAATTATTTGCACCAAAAGTGGAAGACTACCTTCTAAGTTGCCAATTGTCTTTGTTTTTTTAATAATCCTACTTAATGTTTGGGTTTGGTGTTTTGTTAAATGCTATTGCTCCTTAGAGGAATAACATTCCTTTGGCCATATCGCATGAATATGGCATAGATATACTCCACCCTGCCAAATAGAAATGCTGAGTTTTAAGTGTGTTTACTGAGGTTACAAACCACAGCAAGCACCCTACCACCTTAGACTGATATTATAAGCACAGAAATGCTTCAACACCAGGAAAAATCTGGACACTAGCTTCAAGATTAGTGTTTCCTAACCTTTGCACTGAAGAGCCCCAGGCATGAGCTCATCTTGGCTTATGTTGGCTTTGCACTGAAGAAAACAAACAGCATCCTTGTCTTACAACCTCCATTTCATCCTGATTCACAATGTCCTAAAAAACAGCTGTCAAAAATTCACAATTGGCATTGCTATTTTTTAATCAGTTTTCATTTCTCTCTTCTCATCATTCAATTAGAACCACACAAATTAGTAGTTC
>NW_010179707.1:47799-76206 GCF_000695765.1 Mesitornis unicolor | reverse complement strand
CACTGCAGTGTAATTATTATGACTAAGACATTGTTTTGAAAGGTAAAGGGATCGAAGTTTCAGGTTCCCCACTTTACAAAGATAACTTTTAGGATGATTTGTTTCAAAGACACAGTTAAAAGTAGGGTATGCAGTCTTGAATCCTCAAATGCATTCATACATCTTCAGCCCTGAACAAGACCATAGGTATAATTAATCTTTCTATATTCAGAATTAATTCCCTATGTTCTGTGTGTCTATTAAAGCTTGTCTTTAGTTTTATGTATTATACTTGCCTCCATTTCAAATTGGAGAGATTTATTATGCTCACTTGTTGAAAGACTTTCATTGTTCAGGCTATTAGTTTGATTCATCCACAAGTTTTTAAAGGTCAGCTGCAAACCCACAAACAGCTTGACAAACAACCAACCTTTGTAGATGAATATCAAATTTATGTGATATTATATCATTCTCACACTCTTGTAAATTGCAGTAATCTAGTTCATGGCATGTCATTTAAAGATATGTAGGTCTTGAATTATTCATGGATTCAAACAACCAATAAATTGTTCAGAACTATCCTCCTTCCTTGGATACCTGCTCCCATTTCAATTATACCAGTTTCAATTAATCTATTCAGAATTTAAACTGATAACCAAGATCACATCTGAATTTGAGTGTTTATTTCTCAATTATATAATCTCCAATGAACTAGTCCAACAAAAGGTATTCATCCTAAGTTATCTATATACTGACCACACCGCATAAGTTAGTTATATATTGATCACATTTTGTTTAGATCTGGAAGAAATAAGAGTGCACCATTATTGTGGCACTATAGCAGATAAAAGTCTTTTACGTGTGTCTACACACATACACACCCTAAAAGCAAAGACACTGTTTTTCAGCCAACAGCCATTTCTAATAACTGTTGGGCTCCTAGTACACCTAGTGATGAGCAGACTACACAAAGAAAATATGGTGTCAAAGATGTCATTATAATTTTCAGCTTACCTTTCATAAAATTTAAAGGTTAATTTAGGAAGAAAGGGATGTGACAATGGTGACAAAGTTGGCCCCATGAAAGGTCTGCACCTCTGACCCCAACATAAGTCATTTGCTCTACCTTGAGTACTCTACAATAAGTAATTAATTTTACTTTTTCAAGCATTTTCAATAGGAAAGCAGTAATATTTTCTCTATATATAAGTTGTCTGGGAAAAAGAAACACAAACCAAGATTTTACTTATTTGATATTTGAAGTGGCAGTAGTAATAAAATACATACATATGTGCTTGCTAGAAAGGTCCCATGTTAAGAGTAAATGGAAATTTCTAATCTAAAGATACATTTACCTGTTCCATGAGGATGGAATCAGTTGACAGATATTCAGGATCTTTACAGTTCAGCGTTTTTAGCTTGTTACTCCTTTTTTCGAGAAAAAAGAGCCTTGCATCTGTACAATGATTAGTATTTCTCATAGTACTTGCTTCTTGTTTTCAGAAGCCACTTGACTAGTTTGTCAGCGTTGCTGAATGGATTACTGATCACATTTATTGTATGCCTGTGGTTGACATTGATCACTTCCAAATTATTTGAAACTGCTGTATTTCTTCAGTATAAATTTGATTTTTTGGATATTGCAGTGTTAAAAAAATCATGAAAATGCCCTAAATATCCACAAAAGTTTTACAAGCAAAACATCAGAATCATTTCTGAAAGTCAAGTAACAGAAATAAATGCACAAGCAGCCCTGAAGTCTAACTATGAAGATTTCAAACACTAAAATAAGCCAAATACATGGCAAATACGTGGCAATAAACACCACCTTTTCAACTATCCTTCACATTACCTTTATATGAAGCAACTCATAACTTCCAAAAGAAACATCCCTATGGAATTTCCTCGAAGGTTCGTTAAAACCATTGTACACATCACCAAACTTCTCATAGGTTTAGAAGTGCTTGCAAGCGCTCTGTCGCATCCCCAAAAGCTAGGCTGTTGTGAAACAAAAGGGAGAGAAGGTGAAGAAAGGAATAAAACACGTTGATACTACCATAGTTCATATGCAGTCATTTGTATGGAAGCCTATTTTGGGCAGAGAAATTGATTTCCATCCCACTCTTGGGTCTCTCAGGAGTGTACAAATGACCTGAATGTATCCATTTACTCATGCACATTATCTCATGTCTCCCCTTTAAATTGTATGTTTTAATCCTATTCATTTTAAGGCAATCCTGGCACATACTTTCCACGCACAATATCTGCATAGCAGCTTTTATGGAAAGGAGAAACTTACTCTCATTTGCACTAAGAATATTTAATAACAAAAAATGTTATCTCAAAGTTCTTTAATTTAATCCACAGCAAGCATTATGTTCCAAAATTTATTAAGTTTACAGGAAATACTTGGCACTCTACCACTTTTTATCTCAGAACTTCAAATTTCTTCAGTTAGTAATAATAACAACAACGACGACGACGATGATGATGATGATGACAACGACGACGACGATGATGATGATGAAGTGGGGTTTTGATTTGTCAGTTTTCTAAATGTCAGAAAGAGACCAATTGCCAAGTTAGTGCTGATCCCAATTATACACAAAGATTAGGGACACACTGGACTCCTGGTCTAGCTATTAGATGATGCCTTTAGTACCTGGTAACAAGATGCTAAAGTTCAGCTGGTGCTTCTAAAAGATGTCACTTGCTTTCAGTTTTCTTTCACCATAAATTCCAAATTCAGAAGACATGACTGTCAAATACAAAAATACAAAGGTACCAAAAATAAATGTGATAGCACTGAAGACACAAAAGTATCTGTTATCCTATTTTCATTCTCATGCTAGGCTTCCCACCTGGAATATCTGTCTATAACTCCAGCCTGAGAGGAAATCAGCATCTCCATGGCCAAGGAGCCAAGAAAGTAAGAAGCACCTGAATTAGCCTTCAAGACAATGTGTAACATTTTCAGAAATTAAAAGTTTGGGTTTGCGATATTATTTGTTTTATGTTTTTGCAGTAAGGAGTCCAAAAAAAGAGAAAAGTGGACAAAAGATCAAATTCCATAATAACATCTTCAGGTAGTATTGTATTGTTCTTTTATTAGAGGAGAAACACCTTGAGTTGGCCTTTCAAATCTAGCAAACGTTGGCAGAATACTCTTGGCTAGGTACTAAGGTTATTAATGATAAAAATGTATCCTGAGGCTCAGGCAAGTATGTGTATATATTTCAAGATTTCTGCTGTTACAGAAATTGGCAGCTCTAAGATCTAACTGAATAAAGACTCTCACTGTCCTCCAGTTCTTTCTTTTCTACACTCTCCAGTTCCATTCCTTCAAGGCTTTTAAACCATCTGTTCTCTGCACAACATGCACTCTAAAGTGCAAGGAACACAACTTTAAGGAAAGATGTCGCCTTGCAGCTCTGTACAAAGAAAGAAGTAATTTCTGGAATTACACTATTTGTCTGCAAACTGCTGCCACACCACTGTCCTACCTGATGTTCCAATTCCAGATCTTGGGTTTGTTTTGGTTTTGGGTTGGTTTTGTTTTTTTTAAGTTTTTTTTGTAACAGCAGCAGAACTAACAGAGAGAGCACTCCTGGCTCAGACACAAGCAAGTTGTCAAGATCTTAATGGGTTATGCTGCCAAGCTGAAGTAGCCATCTGCCCGCATGCTTTCAGTCCGCTTCAATTATGAGATAACACAATTTAGCTTAATCTTCAACGTAAGAGCTAAATGTGAGATAACATGACTTAGCTCAAATCTGAAACTAAACTGCATTATCTCTCAATTTGACAAGCAAAGGATGCAACCAACTAATGGATAGCAAAGGTTAGCTGAAGGGAGGAAACTTGTTAAGTCATTACAACTCAATCCCGCTAATGAAAGTTTTAATCTAATGTGCTTTACAGCATATCTGCAGCCATAAGTATAGTTAAGGATGCATTCATGAACAGTTACTCGAGCTCAGATGAGGCGCAATAATTCATAAAACTGTAGTTCACTGGTGATGCTTGATAGATCATATAACATTCATATATGCAAACCAACCAGATTTTGTTCCAGAACAAGTCAAACCTGAACAAACTTGTACAACATTCAACCACAGACAACTCACCTTTTTGAGGAAGCTACACTATGGTTAGTAAACTTATATCTAGTTTGCAGAAGATTCATTTAGTCTTCAAATATAAAGATCCTATTTACAAATCAAATAAACATAAAAACTACATCCAGTTTTGCTGTACTTAGTACATGGTTCCAGAGCCACACCTAGTGTTCAGTAATACTGTGGTGGACCTCCACAACTTGCTGAGACCATACAGTAAGTGGCTGTATCTCAAAGACATCAGTGGGCTTTCCATTTTTACAACAAAGTGGTACCTGTAAAAAAATTAACATTTTTATTTTACACATATCCATATTTAATAAATTTGTGCCTCAGCACACAATAATGCTTAACACACTTTGTTCTGTGCAAAATGATCTTTTGTTTTATATCTGAATTTCAAAATATAACAGAAAAGGCAGCTCCTCTAGTACTAAGCTGCTGTGCCTAAGAAACAATAACGTTCTTTTCAAAGGGCGGCCATTTACTCAGATACACTCTCAGATACATACAAACTGAAAATTTCCAATACTACTACATTTATCTTGTTGCAATGAAAAACAGCACAGTCTATTCTAGCTTTCTGGTTGGTTAATAATACTGCAAGACTTACTTTATTTTTAAATAAATGGTAGTATTCTCGACCAACCTTACTCTATGCTTACTCTACTCATTCAGCAGAGGCACAACATAGAGAACTCTGATTCGTTATACTGAAGTGATTCAGAGCCAAAATATGATGAATTATCAGGCAATGGGAGTTAAAAAAGAGCCATGGCTTCTGTTCAGTATGAATACTAATAAGGCTAGAAACCACCAATACAAATTACTACATTTGCACAAAACTCCACTGATTGAGGATCCAGACAAGCACATAAAATAATGTATCTGTGTACCTATATCTTTCCATAAGAATATATATTTACTACTTAAAATAGTATCATTAGCATCACAATTTTCCTCATTTTTTAATAAATAAGAAAAAAAATCTGTTTAAAAAACAGCAACAAAAAAACAGACTTAAATGTAACTAAGAACATTCCCTCTTTCACCATGGGATTTTTGCTTTAATAAATCGTTTTCATTCTGATTTTGAAGTAAAGGTACATGCAACTGTACCAACCTTGTAATGTCACTTATTCTAATCTGTTGACTTTTGTTGGACCAAAACACATTTCCTAAGCATGAAATATTCAGATTCTTAAAATTCTTTTTCTGCTCAGGGTTCCTCAGCACAAGCTATTCTGCCATTCCTCCTCCTTCTGCCATGTATAATAATCCTGCAGATTTATTCTATTGTTTTCTCTTTCTCCTTTCAGTTCTAACTTAAATGGTATATTGCAAATCTCTTAGCAAAAGCACTGCTTTTCTTCCTGTTTTCCTAAGTATTTTCTTCCTGCATAAAACTTACAAGTTCTGGAGTCATCCCACTAAGCTCTCTTAACAATTAAAGCATAAGAAATGAAAACTGTGCAAAGAAAGATGCCATTATAAATCAGTCACTATTAGTATTGTGGATGAAATTATAAGCAGGCTTTTGTGTTATTTATTCTTTTATTTACACAACATCGCAGGGAACTTGAATGCTGTATTGTTCTGTGCCATAAAATTAAAAGTTATAGACTACATTTCTCATATTAAGCACCCAATTAAGACTTCACAGGCTGGCTCAGTATTACCTGATCATGAATGATCACAACAAAGAGCAGACTGTTTCATATTGAGTTCAGCACGGGAAACACCACTGAGTAACTGCATGGGCAAGGATAGATGCTTTGCTTTCAAAAAGAAAGCAGCCCCCAAAGAGGACAGGAGTACATCACGCAATTCCACAACATTTTTCAGCTAACAGGGAACACAGCCACTGACAATTTTTTCTCCCCAGTGGGTATGAAAATGCTTCCATAATCAGCTTTAACTGTAAACTATTGTAAGTCTGACATTACGTAGTACATCTAGACTTTTCCAGTTAATTGATTAAAACTCCACCATTTGTCTACATGACTACTTTCTCTTTGCCTAATAATGTGAAACATTGAAAAATGTTTCCAAAGCTGAAAGCTTAATCTAAGTAATGAGCAGCATTCATCACAGTCCAGCAGAGACAGTCACGTTTCAGAAAATGGAACCAATTTAAGTTTTTTTAATTAGTGTTTCTGATGAACACAAGTGATTTTCTTCTTGGGTACAAGATTACCAAGTATGAGCAACCACTAGATATACATGTCACTAAGAGAAGCCTTTTGCTGCCAGACTTTCTCAATTAACTCAAAGAAGGTGGAAAAAAGCACACTTCAAATATAGCTGTCATACACCAAATGCATTTACATAATTTACAATTTTAATATACAACAATTGGCCAAATTAAGTTCCATCTTGTCAAAAATAATTCTAGTTTACAAAAGCATGGATGACCTTGGGATAAGTAGAGCAGCTGCATTTCCTATTGAATGTTCCAGTCAGAATGGATGTCCTGGCAGGAGCAGCACTAACTGGGGATTCAGTAAAGTCGTTAAAATCGACAACACACATCTCACATAGCTTACCAACATCCAGCATCTTATCAAAGACCATATCTTGGTAATGACTGTCTACTCCTTCCTTTTATGTATTCCATAAGTTTTATGGGATTTACTAGTAAATTTGCACCTCTTCTTGCTTCTGTTTCTATGCTTATGTTTCTTGCTTATGTTTCTAAACACAGCAACACATTTGCTCCCAAAGAATCTTTACACAGTATTTGCAGTAACCAAACCTTAGAAGTGTATATGAACAAAGGGTGGAGGGGTATGGAACTCTCTTAAACACATCCCAGACAAGGATCATCTTTACCCCCTAAATGGTAAACACTCACTATCCCACAACACATTACAGTAGCTTTCAGAAAAGTTTCTTCCATCCTAAAACAGAATCTTCAGTTTATGTTTGTGCATATAAATATGTACTTTGATAGACACTATGAAGATTTTCAGCATTCAGTTTCTTAAATATACAGTCACAGGTTGCAGATCATGTGGCTTCATCTTTCCAAATATGTCATTACCCAAATTCTTCAGTAAGACCTGCTGGTTGCTCACCAGTTTGGTGGAGAAAGGCAAGTCAGACACCTCCAACATCTAAAACCAAATTAAAGTCAGAGTTTGAAGGCAGTCATAACAATTACATATGAAGGTCTCTTAAATACTGGAGGCCTGGGTGGACATTAAGAAAGAAACCATGTCACACACAGTTAAGACTAATAAAACCAAGCAGAGGCTTTCAAAGGACAAAATATAGGACAGAATATATATTCCAAAAGATGTAATGTAAATTCAACTGCAATATTTGTTTTGGTAGCATTAAAATGAAGAGAGGCAAAACACGTATACTCCAATTCTAACTTAATTCTTTGATTATCTTACAGAAAAATGGTTACAAAGTACAGCATGCAATCAATAAATGCTTCTGTAAAGCACAAGCAATCACAGTAAGAGCCACAGTATTTTCACAAGAGGCAAAACTGGTGCAAAGTTGACAAAGGAATGCTATGTAAGTGAATTGTGGTAACATGGATTCAGTTATGGCATCCATGAAAAGGAAGTTTGCAGCAAATCTAGAAACTAATCCTCATGCTTTTAAAAACTAAAAAAAATGCCTCCCAGCCCCAAAACATTTTTAAAGGAACTAAAAGTATCTGAATGCACTAAAGACTGTTTCTGCTTAGGTTGTCCAAAAGTCAGAACTCAGGCCAAATCTACTGCATTGATATGTTAAAGTTCGGATTATCCCTTTATTTTTCTATATTATCCCTTAAAGATCTTCCAGTCCTTTTTAACTGAGGAAGCTTTCTACTAAAGATGCAAAGTTCCTCAAACAGTTAACACATTTATTGGTTTTCAGCTATAAGACCTACAACATTATTCTTTCAGAATGCTTTTTCAATTAAATCCATCATGCCAAGGAAGTCACGTTAGTAAGATGGTTCTACAAAATTATCAAAATCATACTTAATGATGACAGCTAAAGCTGATTTCACTTGAAAACAGTTGTCATATTCCATATTTATTGTCTACAGATGACTTCTACATCAGGTGTGCTCAGCTTTCAAGTGTAATTACTTTTCCCTTGCTGCTAATAACGATAAACTACCAAATTCTAACTAAATCTAACTTATATCTTCTACTGTATTTAGAAGATAAAGACATGTAACACTTAAGACCTTGCAAAACAATACAGCAGGTTATTTTTCCAGATTTACAGCTGTTTGCTAGATAGTAAACCAGTATTTAGGAGTTTTACAGTGGGACAGATTTACAGAGGAAGGACAAAAATTTACTTCTTCCTTTAAGTGGAGTAAACTGATGAAGCAAAATTTCAGTTTTGAAATTGAATTAATATTGGTGGTTTATCCATTCCATATGATATCCTACAAGCTAAGATAAGTTAAAATATACACCAGTCATCCTTTTAGCCAGGGCTAAAGAGGTGTGACACTGTTCCAAAGAGCACAGCAAGTTACAGCATGGACATAAAGAGTGAGATTCTCTCAGTCTAACCACAGCTAGCTTTCTAAAAACTGATCATAGAATATGATACGCATTTGCCAAGTCAACAAGGGCTTTGAACTACATCTGACTAGACTTATTTTTTCATCCGGTAAGTTCCTAGAAAAGAATCAGGAGGTTTTAATATTAAAAAAAAAAGCCAGATTTCACTAGAATATTCCAGACTAAAGCTCTGCCAAATAATCTAAGCAACCATGGTAGACAGCAAGGATAAGGTTTTATATGCAAGTCTTCCCTCTATCCACTGTAAGTAGGGTCTTGCTAGTAACATTTTGAGTTTCAACAAGACCTTATGAGGTGTCTCTGGTTTTATGACCTCTGTGGATCCCTCATCTATTCCCAGACCCCAAGCTGGCCAGCTGTGTTTTTCCCTCTCCCTTCAGGCCTTGAGCTCCTAAATCTTTGTAGTGTCTTTCCCATTCCCTTCCAGCATCCAACAAGCTCTCCCACAGCATATGCAACTGTTTCCATCTCTGCTGGAAAGGTCACCTGGCCCAGTCACTGCAAAGTAACCCAGCATACAACTAGACCAAATCCCATCCCTGTGGGGACATAGGGTGACCTACAGAAATTTCTCTTTGAGTATAGCCTTCACTGGACATTCTTTTAGGGTAAGATTCAGGACTTTATCCACATTGCTAAATAATTTAAATATGAAAGCCTATTCTTCACTGCCACAGGTATTTCATATAAAACCAGAGTTAACGATAGAGGAAATTACTTAGCTCTCAGAGGAAAGAGTCCTTATTTCCCTCCTCAGCACTACCAATGGAGCTGATAACTTGCAGTATTTCTACTGATTTCATTAAGACTTATTTTCCTTTGTTTACTCAGAATAATTCTTTTCCTTTAGGAATTTTATGTCTGACTGTAGCTACTGAGGTGTTGGTATTTTGACCAGATACTTTAATTAAAATGTCTCAAAGCATATAGGTAAGTATTAAAGCATTTCAGCCTGTACTAATTTTGTATCTACCCACAATTTATAGGCTGCAGACAGCTATGTTCAGCCTGAATCAACTCTGCTTTAAAATCTGCCCCCCTCTCTTTACTGTGTTGTCCCACAGTTCAGTGAATTAATACATAAGGCGAAGACAAAACTATGCATTTTTTACAGATGTGCAAGTATGAAGGCATATGACCTATAACATAGGTCAGGATCAGGCAGGTTGCCTGATGGGAGCTGAAGTGGGGCTCCTAGGCTCATGGGTGGAGTAGGGGTACTAGGTGAGGCTGCTCAGGACCATTAATGCCCATTAATGCTCTGAGGGCAGTGATCTTCAGCTGCATACCTATCAACCAAGTAGATTTTTCACCAAAGAGTTTTTATAAATCATACTTTTGGGCTCCTTCTCACAAAACTATTTTCCCTAATTCATAATTTCTTATCTTGGTTCAAGGAGGAAAAGAAGCTTCTGCTAAAGTGAAAAAATGAACCTAAGCATACTACATCTTTATCATCCACAGAACGATAGAAACCTTATTGCTTTTCAAAAAAAGCCAGTAACTAACACAAAAATTAAATTCACCACAGCAGTTGTAATGTAATGACATACTGCAATAAATTTCAGATGCTACACAAAGCAGCTCTGGACATTAGAATCATTTTTCATAGCTTTAATTGCATTTTTTCATTTAGTCTGGGTCATCAGTATATCTATCTACCTTTTTCTCAAATGACCTTCTTATACTGAAAATAGATAGCTCAGAGTTGAGGTTTGAATTTATTCACCTTTTGGATGGATCAGCTGCTCCTCCACGTGCACCTGAGTCACTGTAGACACCTGCCTGTCCCTCAGTATTTCCAAATGAAATAAAAGAGAAGCAATCACCAAGAAATCAAAGGTTAGCCTTTTGGTTAGCCTGGAAATCATTACAGAGTTTTCTCTTCTGTTAGGGTTAGTGCTGTAGAGCTGGTGAAAAATGACTCATTTATGAATAATAACATTGCTATTCTTTATGACAATTTTTAGTGAAAAGTCACTTGAGCTTCGAAAATGTTGCTTTTCCTCTTTTCTCTATTATAATATAATATTCAACTTATGCAACTTATGCAATTTAAAAAGTTGCTTTTTTGTTGGGTAGTTGAAATCAAATTGGAATTTGGTTTACAATGTAATTAATAGATGAGAGAAAGGTTATTCCACCCGATTTCCTATAAGAGATGAACATGCTCTCATAGCTTATGTAGTACATTTTAATCATGTGCATTTTCAAACAAAGAAGAAAAGAACAAGCACCAGGTAAGAGCTGAACTTCTAATCAGTAAAATTGTCAAAGTGTAGTCTCTGTACATATCACATTGAAACTATTGCATGAGGATGGTGTGCTATTGTAAATCTTCTAGGTTCTGTATAGTCTATATGTCTTTATTTATTTTATCTGCCTTTGAATGTGGCATATATTCACTCCTACAAGGAGGATTACAAGCAAGAAAAGGGGTCAGCTGCCATGATTGTGTCACATTTTTAGCTTATTTGGGTTTCTTTTCAAGAATAATTCAGTTTCCTGCTCTTTTTGCACGAACTAGGGATACTTAGAAGTGTTGTTCCTGTACAGAAATCCCTGCTCTGAGTGAACTGTAGGCATATTTCATTTTGGCACAAATAAATTCTACATTTTTAAAGAATGGACACTTTAAATGGAGGTGTCCTCCAAAATGGGGAACCTTAAAAATATACCAGGGATCAGATAAATTTAGGATCAAAATACATAGGATCACTTACTTTTGAATGTAATTACAGCCAAAATAAAGAATTAGGGACAAAAATCTCTATACAGCTTTCAGAAACAGAGCCATTTTGACATATATTTTAACTGAAAAAAAATACTACCATATGCTATAAGACTGTGTTCCAAAGCCCATTTATGCTTGTGCAAAATTATTCACAGTAGAATGTAGGTCACTATAATAGTGGAGATAATAAAAGTTAACGACATAGAGGCTTAGCACCACTCAAACCAGCACATTTAGAAAAAGCGTTGCAGTGTGCTATATGTAAAGTACGGACATTTCCATGTGATCTGCATAATTTTCATGCTTTACATTGATCTTCACCTATACAACTGTCTTCCTATCCCATGCTTATGTTTCATACAGTGGCCTCCTACAAAACATCAATAAAAAGTAATTGCTCAATGAAACTTAATTGTTCATGTTCTTCAACACAAGGTTTTGCTTACAGAGACAGACAGTTGCAGGCAAAACAGTATGCTAGAATTCCTAGGAAAGGCATACATTTTGTGTGTGGTCCACATAAAAATTCATTATTTTATGTTTATTAACCCTGAGTATAAAATCAGGCATCCACACTTGAAGTGAGTCTCTGTAAGAATATATGTGGCTGTAACACCTTCACAAGCACCAAGAAAGGGAGTCAAAGTCTTGTCAGGCCTGGTTGCTGCTATTACTGACTTGAAAAGGAATCTAAATCAGGTTCCCAAATGTTGATGAATTCTCTCCCATGCCAGACAGGTTTCCCTTTCTCTACAGCAATGTTCCTATTGTAGTAAAAATACAAGTAAGGCAATAATGCTTCTCCTCATCTCCCAAGATAGAAAAGTACTCTTGTCATTCACTACCTATAGTTTGTTATAATATCAAACAAATACTTTGGGAAAGTTTTCATAATCCTCATGCAATTCATGCCAGCCTGGGTTATCCTCACCCTCTGAAAGTACCTGAATGACAACAGTGCACAGAACACTCATGTTATTTCCCTTTGTAGGAGCAAACTCAACAAGACCTCATGCTCCCAGCCCTCACTAAAACTATGAATCAGGTATGCTCATTCAGAATCCTGGGACATTTCATTAGACCAGGATTTTAGAGATGCAGTATGAAGAGAACAGCCCGACCTTGCGGAGAGCATGTCTCTCAGCAGACAGCTTTTACACCTTTAGTGCACTAACCTTAATTCTGAGTAATGTCAGATTTTTATTTTTTTTTAGGAAACACTGCAATACAGCCTAACAAAGGCACTTGTTCACATAGCCCATCTTCAGTAACATAAATCTTTTTTCCCCTCTAAGTGGTGGCTGTGTTTCTGCAACATCAAAACTCCACAGTTTCCCAGAGAGCCCATGAAGGTAGGCAGTCTCCCAACAAAGCTGTCAGTATCTGTCTTTGTTAATGAGACTGCTATCATTCTTGCATCCTCCCTGAAACTCTTACCTCTTTTCAGTCTTCTGATACAGTTTTAAAACATATCAGAAAGACAGTTCTTTAGAATTCCAAATGTTCTTATTGCAGTGTCACAGACAGACCGCATTCATAAATTCCTTCTACCAGAATATTAAAAAATAGCTTTCTTCCTCTTGCAGCAGCAGTAGAAACAAAACAACAAAAGAGTGAATTAATTCCTACGGCAAAAGACAAACATAAGTCTTCCTTTTCCCAATGGAATTTTGAACTCATTAGTTTGATACTCACCTAGGAATCTCCTCTAGTTATGCACCCCTCCATCCTATTCTTTCAACTAGAAATGATGAAACATTTGTAATAAATACACCCCAAAAAGGCAGTTTATTGTTGTTAAAATAATTGGAAACCTACATTTCATCACTCATTGACATGTTTCTTATTATCTGTCATAGAATTCAGAAAGTTACATATTTACGACCAAAGCTGGCAGTGCTTTCCAGATTTATATACCAAACACAATCTCCAATTTACAGCTTCAGTCAACACACTTAATACAGTGCATACATTTCCAATTATTCTTCCACTGCAGCAAGGCAAATACCAGCTAAGATGCAAATTAGCTGCTAAACATACAGCCCAACCCCATACCCAGAGCTTTTGTAAGATCACTCCAGAGAGGAATTTACAGTTGACTGGTAGATGACTGGTAATTGACTTATTTTAATTTTTTATAGGTTAATTTTGCCAAAACCAGGAACACATCTGCTTCAGCTAATTCAAGGTAATTCACTTAAATTATTATTCAGTTTGAAATTACTCAGCAGTTTTGAGGAGTGTTTCTTATGCATGTTGTCTGTGGGACTAATCTCATAATTAACATCAGAAAACTCACCAGTTTAACAACAGAACTGTTAAGGCACTGATAATTTTGGAAGGCCTGGTCTTAGACTTAACCAAAACCTATTGAAAGTGAGGGCGAGGGTGTTCTTTCCAATCTTCACTGTAGCAAAACATGAATATTTTCTGTAGAACAGATATGACAGTATATCTATCAATATACCAATTAACATGACCATTTAAGGGAATTTTTGTGTTAAATATTAAGATGTGTATTATTCAAATAGCTCAACTGTTCCACAACTGACTCTGACTTTTCTCACACAGAGTAATATTTTATCATTTATGTCTATTTTATTCTAAAACTGTGGTTTTCTGAAAAATACAGAAGACTAATCCTGTTCACTTTAATAGAAGTTCATAGTATTAACAGTACAATTAGAAATGTGGGGGCAAGGTAGGGAGAACAGATGCACTGAAGTTACCTGGAGATTTCAGTTCATTACATCATAATTCAATTATACTTTGCTTAAACATTTTTTATAACAGCAAAATAAATAATTAAAAGTTAATAAGATGAAGAGAATATAAGACCCTGAGTGGCAACCAACCAGGCAACAACCAATCCTACTCTTAAGGCAAAAGTGGACTATTTTCTGCTTCATAAGAAAACAAAAATAAAACTTACAACTGTGTTTTTTCCAGTCATTCATTTTCTCAGTAATCTCTTCTCTAATATACAAAATATTTTTGAACTTCTTTTGAATCAGAACTTCTAGGTTCTTCAGCAGATCAGATGTTAATTTCAGCAGCCTGAAGACATGTTCTTAATATACAAGAGGTACTCATTAGCACCATTAAAATCTGAAAGCCGCTTTTATTTGCCAGATATTTCAAGATACATTTCCGCTGATAGATTGTAATTATCCTCATGTAAAGAGTTAAAGCACATCAAACTTATACAACTGCCTCACACTTAAACCTTCTTCCAACTCATAGAATTCCCTTCAAAGAACTTGGCTATATTGCATGACAAATCCTTCATAAATCTAGCTGAACCTTTTTTAGTATTTGTATGATAATCTTCTTTGTCTTACTTCAGAATGTTTCATATCTTCTGTTCTGCTAACAATGAACATGTTATTTTGAGGTATCTACAAAAATTAACTTCTGGTTACAAGAATAGCAACCTGTGAGTAAAAACAGTTATGTTTTATTCCGAATTCTTTCCATGACCTTACCTGCAAACTAGGTCAAGTCACATCAAATCTCTCTTTTCTTTTGTTTGCTCTCTTGATTTACCCTTCTGGAAGCTCCTTTGAGAAGAGACTTTTCATGTACCTACCAGTGTCCCAAGGAGCCCTCACTCTCACTAAGGTCTTCTGGGTCTTTCATGTTAGATTCTGTATATTAAATAATGAATAGGAAATACTATTTGTTTGTGGTTTACAAATACACATGGGTGAAGTGTTAACTTTTCTCTCTCCAAAACAGCCATGATTTTCAGAATCTGATATTGCAGAACTACCACAGACAAAAAGAGTACTCAATGTGGAGGAAAGACACTCAAATCCAAGCAGTTAATGTCACAGTTCTAAAGATGTCCCTGTTTGTAAATCAGAGATACAGAGAAAGAAAAAAAAAAAAGTGAACTTGTTTACATCTCTTCTTCCTGTCCTTGAGGGTGTAAGCAAATATTACAGAGGACAGACTAGATCTGAGATTCTGCTTTTATTCCAGCACCAGAAAAGAAATCTAGCTTTAATTTTTTGTCAGGATGCAGTGGAGTTAATTAGTTTCCAAAAAAATGGGAATCCAACCAATCCTGCTTAAGAAGATGTGTACCACTGTACAAATGGTTTGATCATAGTTATGGAATATGCTGATTGTTCCCTGAAATTTTAACAACTTCAATTTATCCTTTACTCAGCCCTCAGACTACAATTTCCAAGGAAATTCTCAGCTCATCTCCATTAAGGCAAACTATGTTGTTCTTTGTTTTCCTCATTTATTTCTCTTACCCAGGCTGAATATAATTTAAAGCATCTCTTGAGATTGTAGTGGTGGCGGCAGAAGAAACACAGGCAGAGAAATAGGAGAAGAAATGAGAAAGAAATCTTGCTAAATTAACTCTGTCCACAGAAAAGCTCTGAAAACTATTATATTCTCATCCAGGCTGGGAAGGGAATATTACTTTTTGTATATAGCACAATAAAGCAGTAAAATTTTAAAATGCACCCAGCAATGCAGTACTGAATTTTCTGTTAGCAGTTACAATTCAAGGAGCTGAACTGTTTGCCTAAGGGACATATTAGAGTTTTCTGTAACAGTGTTTGAGGATTTTTTTCTACTACATGTGGAAAACCTGGTTCCGAAATAGCCTCTGAATCTTCTCTAATTCTTAGTCTCAAAATAAGCAAACTTTTACAGATATTTTTAATTACTGGGTTCAAGAACATTGAGTCTAGATAAATATAATAAAAAGAAACTACAGAAAGCAAGCTGTAATGACAACTGTGGTAAGATAATTTAACCACAGTGAAAAGCCAGAAATATTGGTATTTTCTAAACAAAAGAAAGCAGTTGAAAGCCATTTTCAGTGAACAGCTTAAGCATAAAAACTGAGCAACAATATAAAATAGCATCACTTTCTCCATCAATGTAAGTTCAGAGGCCCAAGATTTAAAAAAGCCAGCTCCTCCCAGAGAAAATGAATGGTACTCAGCTGACATCTGATGTACAGAAAGATTTGTAAAAAGATACAAACAGGCAGGCCTAAAACATTCAGGAACTTCAGGAGTTCCTTGTTAGCAAGGAACTACATATAGGTTTTTGCTCAGTTAGCAGAAATACTGGCTGAAGAGGCAGCTGCAAAGGTTATCCAGGGCAGCCAAGAGGTGGGATGGCAAGGTGGAGCAGTACACGCATGCCAGACAGGGGATGAAGCAGAGTAAGACCTCTGTGGGAGCAGTTGTGAAGTGACTTGAATTGCACAGGCAGCTGCTGCCAGGATCTGGCCTAGGGTAGGAGACACAATAGGGACCTGAAAATCACCAACTGAGAGAAGGCTGTGGCCAAAGCAGTAGGAAGCAAAGAGTAGCCGCACTAATAGCCTTGCCAAGAAGAGGACTGCACATAGATTTAGATTTCAATAAAGTAATTTTAGGGATGGCAAATCATCCCATTGCACTGTAAATTATCCTGTTGCCCTTCCCCCTTGATAAATTACTTTTCATCAAATCAATCGATTCATGTCTGAAAGTGGAAAAAAGGTAGGCAGCTTACTGAGCTCAAGACAGCCCAGTTTAATTTCCTCAAGCTTCTGGGTAAGACTGAAGCTAGCATTTATCAGTGAATCATAAAATTTCAATTGGGTATTTTTGCTGCCAATCAAGTGCAAGAGTAACTTTCTTTATTTCCAAACCCACACATTGAAAAGCGATATTCAATTCCTTTTTCAAACTAAAAGTAAGGCCCTTTCATCAAAAAACAAATATTGGGACAATCTAGGCAGAATTTTAACATTTTAACTTTTTAACCTCATTGTTCCTGGACACTTAAAATTGCTCTTCTTTAAGTGTTCTTACGCACCTTAGGGTTGAACAGCCCATGGTGCAAGGCTGAGATCGAAAATAATACAGCAAGTTTTTTGGTTTTGCTTTTAAACAAAATGCTTTTGTGCACAGAAGCCTTGGTAAGCATTTTTCAGACTAATACTAAAATATGTGTCCAAGACTAAACACAGCATAGGAGAACCTGCTGCTGTTGCCCCCACCTTGGAAGTGGAAAATAGGGGAAAATAGGGGAAATAGTTTCTCTCACAGCTTATTGGGATCAAACACCTTGTACTTTGCTGGTGAGCACCCAGCACTCTCTCCTGAGCTAGGCAGGTACTTTCCACTATTCTTTTTTTGTATTTCCACTGTGCAGATGAGAAGTTGGTGCCCAGCTAGGACCAGGTCTGATTCTTCAGCCCTTAGTATTAAGAACAGAGACTTTGCAGCTCAAGATCCCTGTACTAAATTCTACCACTAATAAAACTAAGGAAAGAACAAGAAGTTCAACAGGTGAAATGGAAATTGCCTCCAAAACAGTCTATATTTCTGAACAGACAAGGAGGAAGATTCTGCAGCAAAAGAAATTGATCTTGGATCTCTGTCTTGCTTGATAAACTGGAGAGGACCTGGAAAGGAAAGAAATGGCAGTCTGGCCTTTCCTCTTCTAGTTATGTTTTAGAAGATGAGATATCATTTTATTAAGATCATGATAACAGTTTCTTACTTTATGGAGATACTCACAGGCTGTGTATTCTTAATGTTGTGAAAATACAACTTCTTGAAATCTTAAGTGGGATCTCAAAGCCTCAAAGACTGAGCCTCAAAACTAAGTTCATATGCATTAACTAGTTTATATGCATTGTCCTATGGATCTTAGGCACTTCATGGCACTGCACTAAACTTGGGTTTAGTTCCTACCTCAGATACCTAACAACTAAAGGCTGCAGTTTTTCCCTTTCATAAACACTGAGGCATGTGAGGAAATAAGAAATGCTCTCCCAATTGTATTGATTTGCAGAGGAACAAGATGTCAGAGTGGTCTCTACCAAAAAAAAAAGCAAGTGAAAGACATAATTGCAGTGGTTCTTTTGCTGAGGTTGAGGGAAAAAATGCTTTCAACAGAACAGAGTCAAAGCTTGACAAATTACATTGTTCAAATGACAAACTGAAGACAACAACTCCAGGAGAAATCATCCTGGGCTGATGTACTGCAATCTGTTTAAAATACACTAGATAAACAGATACAATCACCAAAATAAAAGACTACTTTGCAACTTCAGCATTTCATAGCCCTTTTGCAGACATCTACACCAAAGAACTGTGAAAATGGCTTAAAATTTTACTAGTACAAATCACACAATAGGGAACATACCCACTGTGGGAAGGCATTCAGTGCCTCCATGATTGCTTTTCAATGGCATCCAGTTGAGTGTCAGCTGTCACTACTTATTAATTTGTAGGCAATACTCATACTACCTTTAAAAAACTGTTAAGAGAATAAAAATGGGTTTTTAAAATATTTGATTGGAGGGTCAGCAAAAGAAACACTGAAAAAAATAAGGGTTTTTTACATGCAAAGACAATGACTTGAAAATGGAGGTAACAGATTACAAAGCTTGTGTATTTTATTAACTGAAATCATAAATAGTTCATAGTATTTCAGCTTGCTCAGTTGAAACTTAAATGACTATGTTTTGGTTATAACAAAAACCGCTCCAGTATTTTTTGTTATGATTACATCTGTCTGAATAAAATTTTTATGTAGCCTCTTACTGGTCTTTGAGAGGATAGTTATGCTTAGGGGTATTTTCTAAATCATATACTGGCTGAGACATGAGTGTCAAAGTTCATGGACTACGAAAACCAAAAATATCTCAAAAACTTATATGTCAGCACAAAGAGAATGGTAAAGGGATTCGTAGATTAAAAATGCACTCTTAAATAAAAAATAAGTATTGAGTTCTTATGTTATGTTATTTAAGTGTTAGCAAAAAAGAGGTTTTGCATAACTGACCATACTCTGAAGGTTCTCCATATAAAGACAGCATCAGTAATATTTCATGACTTCTTGGAATAGCCTGCAAGGGGAAGTTTGCTGACATGTCTTTCTTTAGATCAGCCACATGCCATGGCGCGTAAAGACAGCCTTGTGGTTACAACATTGTTAGCCATTTTTACAATAGAACAGTTCTGATTTAAAATCATTTTTATAACATTAATGGATAACACTCACGGAAACAAGAATAAAACTAAGATATATCCTCTCTGTTCTTTACTAAATCCCCTCCCCAGTAAACCCCAAATGCCTATTATATCTAAATTACCTTTTTTCTTTTTTTACTGTTTTATTATTACAGTTATTACAATAACTATATTATTAGTTGACATCATAATAACTTGTCTCAAGTCCTGTATCAATATAAGCTACAACTAACTTACAATGACATTCAAGGACTGCCCACTTACTACCTATATTGCCTATATTTTAATGAAAGACCAACAACAGGAGGGATATTTTTTATAAAATACCAGAATTTGCTGAAAGATATTATAGCCACTTTTGAAGGTTCAGAATAACTATTTTTTTCCTAGTTTTCGGTAGCTTATTTCCAGTAAATAAATACTTTAAAGTTAAAAAAAACAACTGGAAACTGAAAAACTGAGAGCATGTTCTTTTCACTAAAAAGTTACTTATGAGGCAGATATGAGAAGCTGAATTCTACTAGTTTTAAAATCTTGGATTACACAAAATATGCACAGCCTTATGGTTTAATTAAGCACTGCATTTTCAGTCCCGAACATTTTCTAATAACTCTTTTTTGTTGCATTTTAATAATTATATTTCATTAATTTTTATTCAAATAGTAGCTTACTGATGTTTTTAATTTCATTTCTGTTTTCATATTAAAGTAATTCAACACAAAGTAAGACCTAAACACAACTTCTGAAAATTATAAGAAGGAGGATGCATTCATAATACAAAATCTAGCACTCTGAAAAAAAAAGATGATGTTAGCTTGTTTTTAGCCTTGTATATAGTATGTCTGTGCACGGAAAAAATGTACTAGATTTGTTTAAACTTTATATGCAGCTGTTCATCAATTTAGCAACAAACCCTAATGCTTCCTTGGGGGAAGAAAGGGTAGAAAAAAGTAAAAACTAAGAAGTTAATAGATGAATCAAAACTTGTGCATGTTCATTAATCTGTGAGTAGGACAGATGGTTTAAGCTACTTGGACTAAGTCAGTCCCCACAGGTGATCTATCTATGCTTGGAATTATGCTTTGATAGTGGCACATATTTCAGCCTCTGTAAGGCAAAGCCCAGGTACCCTTCCTGGCATATGTAACACATCATGCTATGTTGTTCATTTTTTACTAGTTCATTTCATATGGAATATAAAAATATTTTTAGAATATAAAAAATTCTGTTTAGTCTTAGTTTTTCAACAAATACAAATTTGAATTCCATGAACTGCCAGATCACGTTGCTACATATGACATTCAAACAATTCAAATTTTTTAGCAGTCAGATATTCCTTTGACATAAGGGACTCTGTTTCCTTAGTTGCAAGGCTTTGTATAGAGACAATGTTGCTTAGAGGAGGATATATAAGAGTAGCACGATTGCCCTCCTCAACCGTGATTAAAATCAGTTCCCGAGAACTAACTACTCTTTGGGCTTAAGATATCTGAAATGAAAGCTGCTGTGTACGCTGACTGTTTCCCTGCATGATATGTTCTCTGCCTGGTTTCTATAATGGAGAGAAAGCAGTTACATCTGCTGTCATAGACAGCACAGATCTCTCTGAAAGGCTATGTTTGGATTGTATCTCGCAACAGCACGTTTCAAACCAGCCACAACTAACGGAGAAGGCGCAAATGCTCTTTCTACCTTCACCCTGCTAAGTTTCAGCTGCTTTTTCAAGCACTTTGATTTTTCTTATCATTGCCATGTGGGAAAATGCAGATGCATAGAAGTATCTGTTGGTAAGTTAAAAAAAAAACCCAGAGATTGCCCAGATGATTACTCAGTAAAGAATCATATATATCATTAATTTTGAAAGATCTATCATACTTGCAGAGCAGTGTATAGAGGCATTAGAATCCTAATGATATTTTATCCATACAAAAATATGTCCCCTTAGGAGCCCCACTCAACTTTACACTGTTCACCTGTATTCTATGAATGCAGGGTAAAATATAGTGCAAGTAAAGCAGAATGGAAGGGACTCTAGTTTTATACAGTGCCTTTCATATATGTGTCTTTAGCTAATGACATACAAATGTGCACCTGAGAGCATCATCTGACATCTTTTGCCAGTATCCTAAACAATTTGCCTGCAAGCATTTTTCATTGTGTCATTTATATGCAGTTTTATTAAATAACAAAAATGTAATGGCCTGCTGACCGTTTTACTTTTGTGTATGTCAAAAAAGATGTATTATAGTAATTAAATTGTACTTGTTTGGCCCAGATCCTATGTATATTTCTGAGCTGATCTGAAAGTATGTGAATGACAAGAAAGAGCCAAATGATAAATAATGAGTTAGCGGTTTTATTCTAATTAATATCATTACAGATTGGCTGTACCTCAACTATGTTTCAGGTCATCTCAATAAGTCTCAGGTATAAATGGAAATCAGCAGCAATCTCTCCATCAATTTCAGGTTAAACTATATTTTCCTATCTTCATGTGGCAAAGTGCCTTAATATTGAGCATCTTTCTTTCTCCAGGAAATAGCTAAAATATCTATGTGCATTATTATTCTCTAAAATTCAAGAATTTATATCCCCTTCCTCCCTAAAAAAAGAAGAAAGAAAAAGGACAATAAGGAACCAAAACAATCACCGAGTCTTCTTGACTGTTGTTGGCCAAACTGCCTTTTCCCTATCCTGTACATTTCCAGAATTTGTTCCCCTGACACACAGCAAGATGTGACACCTAAACCCCAGTCCCTGAAGCACTCTGTGATAAAATTCTTGAGTGCTCCATATCACACCTCATTTCTCACTCCTGCACACACTGCTGCAGTCTCCTGAACCTCCTCTGTCCTCTTAAGCACTCATGAGTTGGACAGGGGTGAGGAAGTATCTCCAAGGATATCCCAGCATCCCCAAGGATATCCAGTATCTCTCTGGACAACCTACGCCAGTGCTCAGTCACTTGCACAATGAAAAAATGTTCTGAGAGAACACCCTGTGTTTCAGTTTGTGTCCACTGCCTCTTAAATTAATGTAATTGGTAAAGTAGAAGGCGTAACTTATGCTTACCTACTAGGACTGCATCTCATAATTTAAATTATGCTCAAATGTTACTGACCACTCCTGTTGCAACTGCAAAGACAATGAATCCAAAACATATGATGCTTGAGTTTGGTGGCAGATCTCTTCAGTGCAGATTTAAAAATATTAGCTTATAAAGAAGCTTGCAGTGAGAGATTTTTGGAAAACAGGTTAACTAAACATTTTAAGTTCTTCACAGTACATTTAAAATATATCCAATGTTTCTTTTCAAATTTGCTTTCCAACAAATAACACCTTCCTCATGATCTGCTATCTCTTCAGTCAGCTTTTCAAACTCTTAGCTTTAACAAATGCTGTAGTATTGGGCAAACTAATGAAGTCCTGCATATCTATATGCTGGGGAACAGCATTCAGCTAACTGCATCCGAAGTCATCAAGAAAACATTTGGTTAGAAAACATCAGGAAGCAGAGGAGTGGGGCTGACCCTTGGCCATGGGGGACACAAGGCCACCAGGCAGGCACTCACCCCTGGACCACAGCCCAGGTCAAGGACCAAGGGCTGAACTTTCAGCAATCCCAAATCAAGGGAGGGAGCCCCCCTCACTGCCCACTCTCACTCAGATCTCTCCTGCCCATAGGGCATAGGACCCATAACTGTCCCCACACAGGGCTGGCCAGGGACCAGGGCCCTGCAGAAAACTCCTGCAAAACATATTCTCCTTGTAATAAGAAGAACAGAGAAATTCATTTCAAACAGAAATGGCTCATGATGTGACTCACCACTGTTTGTTTCTTTTTTTTTCCTAACACAATTTAATTGAATTTACAAAGGTTTGCTATGAGTTTTGTTTGCAAAATCTGGAATCGGAAACCTCTGTATAAGAGGTACAACATGAGAAACTGGCAAAAAGATGACACTGCAGGCTCTGACTGAGAGTAATGTATAGAGGTCCTTGTATCTATTTGCCTTTGTGTTTTGTTCCTGTTGACCCCATTCACAGGCCTGTCACCTCTCTGGTATGGTACATACATTAGAATTACACCTCCTGCCTTCAGCCTGCCTTTCCTTTCTCTGCAGTATAAATACTGAGTAAGAATTACATATATAAAAACATACATATATAATATGTGTTCTTTAATAACCACATGTCTTCACTGATATCTGGAGTTCTCTAGAGAATGGCACTATAAAACTCCATGAAACAGTGTCATCTTTAGTTTAGAGCCATGTGAAGACCATCATCGGAAAAGTATGCAATTTGCTTTACATTAAAGTAGTTCTGAGAAAGAAAACATAAATTGGGAGCTGTATTTATATTATCTCTTCAAAAATAATGAGCAAATGTTCAATAAATTCAAAAAATACATACACAGAGGAAATATATTTTACATTTTGCTAATAAACTTTTGAAACCAACTACTGCACTGTCTGAATTGATTCTGAGACCTTAGAAGGATTCTGCAAGTATTAGCCATGTATATCAATAATGAGTACATTCAGAAGTGTAATAAAAGAAACAAGAAGGTGGAAATAAATAGGCAATCATAAAATCCAACGATTTTCACCCAGGTCACCTAACCTTTCAAATATTAATTCTTCTGCCAAACAGGTTTCAAAATTATTTTAAACACAGAGATAACAATGCTATTATGTATGCTAATAGACTTTAAAAATTTGTTTCCAGACTACAGTATTACAGTAACAAAGTTGTTTATTAAATGAGTATGCACTCTTCAGGTGGTTCACCTCATCTGCATTTTAATCTTCCATTTAGTTGTTCTGTTAAGACAGCAAATATATTTGCCAGAATTCTACATTAAAAGATAATATCAGAATATTTAATTCACTAAATAAAAGCAATAAAATATAAACTATAGAACAGTAAAACTAGAAGCTACTGACACTGCTTTGGTTAAACTAAGAAAATAGAGTCTTTGAAGAACAGCGGTAATTACAATATATAGATCTTGCATAGTCCTTTCAACCAGCAGGTCACAAAGCACTATGCAAAGGAAATCACCATCATTACCTTTGCTTTTCAGATGAAGAAAGTGTCTCAGAAAGAGAAAATTAACTTCCTAAAGTTGCCCCACAGATTGACCTGGGTACATGAAGAAATGTCTTGAGTCTGGGAACAGTATGAAACTAGAGGCCACACTGCTTTACCAAAGGCAAGTATGAGGAAAGCAGACAGAAGCAGCTACAATTACTAGTATGCTTTCAGATTCACCTTGTCATACTATGAGTTTTGACTCATTTCTCTATAAACAATTTTTAAAAATCTGTCTTTTTTTTACTGAAGACACTATAAGGATACTGTCTGCTCAATGGGAAATACGTTTCAAACACAACTACATACAGGGACACATAAAAATCAGACTGAAGAAGTAGGATGTCATTAAGTAACTCACTTTATTCAAGGTTAGCAATTATATTAACGAAAAACTGGCATGGTTTGGCCACATAAAAGCTATTAATTATTCTCAGAGCTACAGGGAAACTGTCAAGAATCCTGTAGCCATTATGTAAAGTTCACAGTTTCAGGGACTCTTGTCCTATTATAATGACTTTTATTAAAGAAAATGGACAATACTGAATACAATTCAAGTCACTACATGGAACAACAAGGGCTTTGCTTGCATAACACATAACACCTAGGCTTTCATTTTGGGAAGCTTAGTCTTTTATTTGCTATAGGGATTTGTTACACTTCAGGCTGTGATTCAAGTTCACCTTCTCGGCTGTATCATATTTATTTAAGCATACCATATCAAATAAATTAATATAACAAATTATTTATAAAATACATACCAGTACCTTTTTTAAATGACTGTATTTTGAGGAAATTTTCTGTCCAATACTGTCTGGGAGTATACTTTAGAAATGACAGCACAGATGAGATTACTTTCTTTGGTCTTATGACAACAAAATGGAATGACAGTACATAGAAATGTTCCAGAGACTGGTAGACACACTTCAAAAAAAAAAAAAAAGAGAGAGAGAGAGAATATCAGAGAAGCCCACTAAATCCTGTAGAAGAAAAAAACATTACTTTCTGGAAGAAAGGATAAAATTATTGTAATTTTATCTCAGACTTTCCATAGTTTCATATCAGTGAAGCCGTTGGAAGGAGGAAGCAGCAGCTAATACATAATTGTCATTTCAGCCAACACACAGTATAAAAATTATGACTGCACCTTTTAGACAAGAGAAATCTTCTCTAGGAGCCTTTAGGCTGAGGGACCATAATGTCTGAATCGTTCTGATCCATGCATTAAATCACACTGCTCATTGAGAACAGCGGCTGAAATCTGATGGGGAAGCCATCTCACACATTTTGTAGTACAGACTGGGTACTGTTCCCACCAGCTTCCAAAAGTCTTTCTGCACCATAACTGTAAGATTAAGGCTCTTTGATGGCCATCAGTAATGTATTTCCTAAGAACAGCTCTCCACCACATTTTGGGGAGGGGTTGTAAATGACAAAGTCAAAGGTGCAAATTCTCTACTTGTCCAAGATTAGGATCTCTCCTCTTGCCATGGCCTGCACTTCTAACTTCTTAACAACAAACTACCTGTTTCTTTCAGAAAATTCAGTATTACAGCAGTGCCAGCTGACCACTCACAGGGGAAAATGATTTTCATGTGGTCACTCTACTCACAGACGACTAACACATGACCAGTGTTTTTCTGTCATCAAACGTACAATCTTACAAGCCAAGACTAGAATATAATGTAAAATTAATTGAAACTCCCAGAAAATGTATTTGAAGTTATCATCTACCAGTTCCTGTAGAAGATTATTTTTATCTGACAACGCCACTATCAATTTCTTTTGTGTGAAAACCAATTTTTTATTTACATGACTTTACCCATTCCACTCTGACAAATGGAGTGAATGGAGTTAAATCCAGCTGGCGGCCAGTCACAAGTGGTGTTCCCCAGTACTGGAGCCACTTCTGTTTAATATTTTTATCAATGACATGGGTGAGAGAATCGAGTGCACTCTCAGTAAGTTTACAGATGACACTAAGTTGAGCGGGACCGTTGATCTGCCTAAGGGCAGACAGGCTCTACAGAGGAACATGGGCAGGCTGAATCAATGGGCTGAGGTCCAATGCATGAGGTTCAACAAGGCCAAGTGCCAAGTCCTACAGTTGGGTCACAACAACCCCACGTAACACTATAGGCTTGAGGAAGAGTGGCTGGAAAGCTGCCCAGAGGAGAAGGACCTGGGGGTGTTGATTGACAGTTGGCTGAAAATAAGCCAGCAGTGTGCCCACATAGCCAAGAAGGCCAATAGCATCCTGGCCTGCATCAGGAATAGTGTGGCCAGCAGGACCAGGGAAGTGATCCTTCCCCTGTACTCGGCACTGGTGAGGGGGCACCTTGAATACTGTGTTCAGTTTTGGGCCCCTCACTACAAAAATGACATTGAGATGCTGGAGCATGTCCAGAGAAGAGCATAGAAGCTGGTAAAGATTTTAGAGCACAAGTGTTACGAGAAGCAGCTGAGGGAGCTGGGGTTGCTTAGTATGAAGAACAGGAGACTGAGAGGAGACCTTATCACTCTCTACCTGAAAGGAGGTTGTAGTGAGGTAGGGTTGATCTCTTCTCCCTGGTAGCTAGTGATAGGACAAGGGGTAATGGCCTCAAGTTGCATCAGGGGAGGTTTATGTTGGATATTAGGAAGAATTTCTTTACTGAAAGGGTTGTCAAGCATTGGAAAAGGCTGCCCAGTTGGCTAATTCACCATCCCTGGATGTTTTAAAAAGACAAGTAGATGAGACATTGTCTAGTGGTGGACTTAGTAGGACTGGATTGATGGTTGGACTCAATGAACTTAAAGGTCTTTTTCAATTGAAACTATTTTATGGTTCTGATTCTAAATCTCTGGCTCTTCCCAAAAAAACCCTTCATGACAAAACTCAATCTTTTGCAATTGTTGAAGAAATAGTGACAGACTCCTCTTGGGATCCCTTTTTAAGCAGCCATAACAAATAAGAGAATTACTGCTCATTTTCATTCTTGACTTTCCTTTGTGGCTTCAGGGAATACATTTGTTCATAATCATCTGTCGTTAACAGGATATTAGTGCCTCATTTTCTTAAATGTACATACTGTGACTCTGCTCCCACAGTGTCTTCCTGCACAGTACTATGCAGCTGTAACATACAGTGTCTCCCCAGCTAACATATCACAGAAATAAATAAACTTTCTTTGCAGCAATGTCATGCAAAGTTAAATTCAACTAAGCCTTAGAGCAGACTTTTGCTTCCTGGCATGATTTTTCATCAGCAAATTGTTGTGAATGTATTTTTGGCACCCAATAAATCTAAAATTTCCTTTAAGTTATAATTTTATTGATTTAGTTTAAATACATGTCACCTCCAAAATGGATGTAACCCTGACCACAGGAAAAAAGCTGCACAAGTCATTTCTATTACTCCTGGTAGCTAGAGAGCATGGTTGCTAGACTAATGAACAACTAACAAAATTAAAAATATTAGGTGCAGATTTTACGATAATACCAAGACAACTGTGATGCTACTGTTCTGTAGATCACTGTGCTGACCTTTTTTCCTAGACTCGTTCCATTTGTTGTGCATTGGCTGGTTTCTCCTCTCCTCTGCAATTCCTTCCTGGAAACTAGAAAGATGTTCTTGCCATAAATTCAGTGCTCCGGCAACAAGGAGTATATTTTTGCACTCCTTTTTCCTGTACCTTTTTCCCCCTGGCCAGTAGTGCTTCTCCTTCTCTCAGAGCAGCAAATGTGAAGTTGGTGAAGGGGCCCTGTGGGGCATACATGAGAGAAAGAGCTGTGCTGAGACATATCCACAACATGTATTTTTGATCTTATCAACTTTTACCTTAAAGGAGATCAATAGGACACTTCACAGTCTTCACAGCAACAAATATCAAGATGTTAAAAAATAGGAATCCAGAGTGGTTTTTCCCAGACAAAGCCTTAGTAACTAG